>NW_028279398.1:0-157381 GCF_059751315.1 Micrasema longulum | reverse complement strand
TGAGTGTGAGTGGTGAGTGGTGAGTGGTGAGTGGTGAGTGGTGAGTGGTGAGTGGTGAGTGGTGAGTGGTGAGTGGTGAGTGGTGAGTGGTGAAATAGAAAAAATTGCCCACCTGCACATTTTATGTTTTGGCGGCTAGGACAATTCAGAATTGAATGAACGAAATTAATACTCTTGCTGTTAGAGAGTATTATGCTTTCACAAAATCAAGCTTTAACTCAATGGTTCCTAGCCTGTCCCAATTCAACGTTTTATTTTTAATGTTATTTTGGTGGAATAAACATAAATTTTGTACTCCAAAGAACAGCGTCTTGATAATTTATAAACCCCAAGGGAAATCGATCAATCTTACGCTTTGGAGACATTCCAGGAACAATAAAACACTAGTGTATAACCACCTCCTTAACTAAAATTTTATGTCACCGTTGCAAAGAATCGAATTCCGAGCCACAAACGCGGCAGCCAAACCACTGTACTACGTGGCAAATCTCTTTACGTTTCCCTCAGTATTTTTACCTGGAAAAACTGCTCCAAGGATTTTGGTTATATTTAACACGGATAACTCATTCTTAATCTGACTGGATACACATACGAAAATGACTATAAAAATGTGTTTAATTTGAAATGTTTAATACATTTCAAATGTAATTAACAGTTCAACCTTTATTTAATATGCCTCCGTGTTTTGAACTTTAGATAATACAATAAAGTCAAACAATAGATACTTCCATGCCGTCACGACTAAGTATGAAATGAAGGCAGAGAACATTATACTTGTTACAAGTTATCTATGGAAACACGAACATCGCATTAATTAAAGCTACAAGCATCACGTAATACGAGATAAATCTCTGATGTTGCGAAACAACCTTTATCTTTACGTTTTCGCTATTAAATATTACAATATGGTTTTATACAAACTCTTAACTAACATTTTATACAACTGAAGCACAGGTTCACTATTTAATAAACTTAGTGTTGTGTACCAATTAATTGTTTTATCGGTTATATGACATCTTTCGATTGATTTCATTTTACTGATCGTTGTAGATTATCTCCGGCCGTTGTGGGATTACGTAAAAGTATTTTAATGTGTTTTAATAAATACGTTTTATCACTGTTTAAGCCACCGTTTATAATTATAATAATTAATTTAATTTCGGTAAAAGGGTAAAATAGTGCAGATCCAATTCTACCATGAAAAACTAAAGTCTATTTCATATTTCACAAGGAATAATGCAACTGTAGACGCGATACAAAACTTTGGATGAGTATTAAACACGCACAATATTCACAAAGATATAATAAGTAAGAATTTGTCAAGAGAGCTAATATTTTTAATGATATAAATAGTTAAGGTAACTAAACATATTAATGATAGCGGGACACTAAATGCCGAACACGCTTCACACTGATCGGAACAAACAGTCCGTCTTCTCCACGCAATCCTATTATAAACACTCTTACATAATGTAGTATTTTTTATTGTTTTTTTAACGTAAACAAATAAATAACTATAAAAAATCAAATAAATAAAACAACTTTGTTTTTAACGTAACTAATGAATTAATTCCTATCTCATTTTTATCATGTTCACTAAATACTACAAGTGGACCCAATAAATCAAGTCTTTTTTTTCCTTACAAAGGTGGTAATTTGACATCAATATTTTCGAAGCAAGACAGGAAAGGACTAAAATAAATATTGTTTAATTGGTAATTAACTATTTTTTTCTTATTAATAATCGTTTTTTTAATTTTTAAGATTTCTAAGTTGTCTAATATTAATATTTTATTTTCAACGTGAAGTACTTTTAGTCCAGTGTCTTTATTAAAGTTATGAAAATGTTTTGAATGAAGTTTTAAAAAATATTTTATTATAATGAATAACCACAAAGTAAGTGGTTCAAATATAAACTTTATAAAATAAATAACTATCTTTTTGAAGTAAGTTTATACTTTGTTCATTAAAAGCTAGGTTCTAAAAATACCTTGATAAATAAATAAAATAACTTGAAATATGATTTTTGTACCCTTTAGGCGCAGCTGTTTTTATTACACTTTTGTTTTCAATTTTATCCGAATTTAGAAACTAAGCCATGTTTATTATTACAGAACTTTGTTAACTAGCTTAAGACAATGCTTACCCCACAAAATTTACAAAAATATGTTTACGGAAGAGAAGAGCATTAAATAATATTGTAAAATTCAAATCAATAAATTGATTTCATAATATTAAATGATGTATTTGCGTTGTTCGAAAGTATTTATGAGTAAAAGCATAGCAACATTATTAGATTATTTTTTTATATTTAAAAAAAAACATTTTGAGTTATATAATTGGCCAATGCTGAAGTTTTTGCTAATAGTAATATCTTCTAAGCAAAAGGTGTATCTTTGTTTATTGCCATTCCCCCTGAATTTGAAAATCGAGTTTTCTCTAAGTACGTCCGATATTTATTTATTTTGCTTATGTTGATAGTCAACATTACACTGGATGCTGGCTGCTGATTGGTTTGGCCAATTGAAAAAAAAATTATTTATTTAATGAAATTTAATATATTACAACGGTGATGAAGAACATTTAAGAGAAGGTAATTTAGAAGTCTAGGCATCTACAGGGCTTATGACCTGTCAATGGCTGGTTTAAGTGGCCACTTTACACACTGTGTAACATTCACCATTTTGCCTACATTTTCACATCTATATTCCTTCAATTCTTTCATCTGTTGATGTTTGTGAAGTTAAAGAGCTGAAACCTTTATTTATGCGGGTGAGATTCATCTAATTGAATTATTTCACCCACATACTAGGCAACGCCTGAAAATGTTATTTTTAAAATTTCTATACTTCTTCATGGACCAGGTAATTTATCAACAATATTTTGAGTTTGTCCAAATTTTTGTAGACAAGGACTAGGTTTAACTCCCTGGGGAGCTGTTTATATTAACATATTATTTGAATTGGATGATGGCAAATGATAGTAGAAATGTCTCACTCTTTTACTTTTACAACATTTTTATTGGATGAGGTAAAGGAAACAAAGAGTAAGGAAGTGGTAATTTTATCTAATGCTTCCGGAAATATTAAATAGCATAAATGAGTTCATAGTTAAAAAATAAATAAATTCACCGAATAAAATTATTAACTTTTAAAAATACAATGAAGACGTCATGCATTATTCTCTTTCATTTCACCAATTGCAGCGTATCTTGAGCATATTTTTTTGGAGATCTCGTGTAAATTGGATAAAAGCGCAGATGACACTTTCAACGCATGCACCCGTGACGAAACCCAGGAGGTAACTAAATGAACGACGAATATTTTAAAATTTATATTATATTATAAATGTCGTAAAAAAACTGTGCTAACAAAATGGAATTTAACTACTCGAAGATTCACGCATCAAGGATCTTTTATGTTTTTTAAATATATATTTTTTTATGAATAATTCAAAATAACAATTACTCAATTCATCACAAATTTACGGATCATGATATTTTTTGTCGGACTATCGGCTACCATATACTCGTATGTGATGGTGCGGAAAAGTGCCTGTTAAAACATTTGGGGAATTCGGATTAGCCTTGGTCAATATGTTTCACCACAATTCTGCTGGGACTCCTATTGAATATACTGCAACCCTCGTCAGTTAGACTATCTATCCAGTCCCCTACATACAATAAGAATTATGTATTTTATCGGTAAACGAGATGTATTTTACACTCCTTCATCCTCGTTATTCATCCCTTGTACCCAGTTTTCCAAAGTAAAGAAGTTTGACTCAGAAAGTGATAGACGTTTTGGGTTTAATTCAACTACCCAGACTCATACAATGAATATATAAAATAATTATGCTTGTAACTGATTTTTTTGTGAACCTCAGATATTACTACCATTGTGAAAAGAGTGAATAATCAAATCTACACAACAGAAGAAATGTTTTTAACTTTGACAGATAATAAACAACAAATACATTTTTTTTTTATGTTGTAACAAGTATCTTATTATTTTTTTTACCAGTTTTAATGATTATTTAAGTATTGTAAGATTGTTCTAATGCAGTGAGTGTTTTCTGCGAATTGAGAAATGCCGTTTTTGTGATCAACGTTATTTTCAGTAGGTGATTAACACAGTTTTTTTCTGTAAAAGCGGTCTGGCTGTTTTTAGCAGAACATTTAATTATTGACCTTACTGCACCAGATAACATCAATATCGCATTTTTTCAAAATTGTAAACTGGCTCCTTTGCCAATTTGCCATACGTTTTTTTTTTGACAAAATAATATTAGGCGCACAAACATTCACACAAACCATAGACTGACAAAGTGACTAACCAACCTTCAGAAAGAGCTTATTATGTGTCTTGAATTCCATTTGTTCTCATTATCTATTATTTCATAAACTTTTGCAACTCCCTCTCTTGAATATTTCACACCAAGGGCTATGTGTGTGTTATCTACCCCAACTGTCAACCCTATTAAGGTACAACCTCATTCTTTCATATTAAAGATAGCGAGACTTCTTGACGTAGAGAAAACAGATAAGAAACACTTTGAAAGAAATATTTACAAGTGTGAAAAACTAAATCTGACACGCAAATTGATAACGTTACTTGTTTTGGTCATTTTCACCCCAATATTTTTTTTACGTTTAGTGAAAATAAACGCATTTTACTATAAAATGAAGCTGTACATGCTGATTTTTGACAAATTATTTTTTGATATTTCAATAAAGAAAGATAATAAACATGTAGTTATTTTGAAAATCAAAATGTGTGTTTTGAATAAATATTACAATAAAATTATTAAAATACCTACCCCTTGAACATCGGTTATTGTTGTTTTTTATATTGTTAGTAATAATAGTTTAAGTTAGGGACAAAAAAAAATGTGCATTTCACTTAATATTATTAACGGTTGTCGCGTAATATGGTCAATTATTGATTTATTTATGTATTTGAAAAATTAAAAAAAAACAAACCAATATTCAACTTCGGCATTAAGGATAATTAAAAAAATTGAAGCAGTGTTCGATACAGCATTATACTTGTAAGGATCTTACGGTTACTATACGGGCAATGCCTGTTCTAAGAAACCGATACTCCTGAAATCATGATCAGCATTGGTTTGTATGTTCCTGATAATTACCTTAGACTGCGTCAGCATAGATTGTTTCATATTCCGATATACAGGACCAACCTGCCGATGGTAATACCTGTTAAAAAGCTACCGTTATGTTGAACAACATTGTTCTGGATGTTGATCTGTTTCATGTTTCTGAAGGGGTTTTCCGGAGCAGGAATCTCGTACTATTTTGACTGGAGTCTTTTATATGTATTATCTTATTTCTATAATATGTACGACGTAAACTGAAGTTTGATATGTACGTGTTGTTTTTTAAACAAATAATTTGAAATTTGTCTTTTTGAGAAGAGAATATGGAAATATAGTATATTGGGATTCTCGAAAACTGAGCCAGTTTGAAAAATTCATAGACGACCCCAAGACTCTTAATTATTGAAAAACGCATAAGTTGGAGGTCATCCATTGTTTATCTGTGATATACAGCACGCAATGCTCTAGTGAAAGATTATAAATCGTTCTTGTTTGTCTTTACTATGATATGTATTTTACAACAATATTTGAAGTTTATCTATATTTTTGTAGACAAGGACTAGATTCAACTCTCTGGGGAGCTGTTAATATTACAACAGACATAAAGAGCATTTTAGAGAAAGTAATATGGAAATCTAGGCATCTACAGGACTTATGACGTGCGATCGGCTGATTAATGAAACACTCACAATTTTGCCCTATACTTGAACATCTATATTCTTAACATATTACAACAGAGATAAAAACATTTCAGAAAAGGAAAAATAGAAGTCTAGGAATCTACAGGGCTTATGACCTGTCATTGGCCAACCAGCCAAATGTTCTTATCTCTGGTGTAATATGTTAATGTTATCAGCTCCCCAGGGAGTTGAATCCAGTCCTTGTCTACAAAAATTTGGACAAACTCAACATATTGTTGATAAATTCACCTAGTCCATGAAGAAGTATATAAATTGAAAAAATATAAAATTTTCAGGCGTTGCCTAGTATGTAGGTGAAATAATTCAATCACACGAATCCCACCCGCATAAATAAAGGTTTCAGCTCTTTAACTTCACAAACATCAACAGATGAAAGAATTGAAGGAATATAGATGTTCAAATATATGGGCAGAATGGTGAATGATACACAGTGCGTAAAGTGGCCACTTAAACCAGCCAATGACAGGTCATAAGCCCTGTAGATGCCTAGACGTCTATATTACCTTTTCTGAAATGTTCTTATCTCTAGTGTAATATTTTAATGTTATCAGCTCTCCAGGGAGTTGAATTCAGTCCTTGTCTAAAAAAATTTGGACAAACTCAAAATATTGTTGACATTTATATTCCTTCAATTCCTTCATTGGTTTATGTTTGCGAAGTTGAAGAGCTGAAACTTTTATTTATGTGGGGAGATTCATCTCATTGAATTATTTCACCTTCTTCTATATTACCTTCCTATGAAATGAAGAACATTTCTTCATTTCTGTCTTCATTTTTTGTTTAATTTTTTTTTAATGTTAGTGTTGTCAATGGCTTCAGCCGTAAATGCTTTAAATTATTTAATAAATAATGTCTCTTTTCGTGCCACTAGTTAGAATGAACATATTTTTTTTTTTGAGTTTGAAACTTTGATTTTTTTTATATGCCGAAAGTTCAGCCTTTAAATAAAAAAACTAATATAAAAAACTCAAATTTCATCAACAAAATTTTCTTTGAAAATTTTTAATTTTGCATATGACCGCCATTCCCGTATTCCCATTGCGAATTCAGGTTTATTTGCATTAATATTCTGTTTAATTAACGGTGCATTCCACAACAGTCATAAAAAATGCAAAATGTTTTTCTCTGGACTCATTTATTGATTTTATACGACTGGATGTGAAAATTCCCCACTTCCATTTCGATAGATCCAGTAATTAAAATGTATATTTTTCGTTTGTTTATTAATTAAACCTTTATGAGAGTCTTTACTTGTATTTCTAAATGTTCGTTTTTTCTGCAATATTCTTGGCATTTGTAGTTGGTTACTGTAAAATATGTTATTTTCTAAATTTGTTGTAACGGAGAGGGAAAACATTTTGAGAAAGAATATGGAAGTCTAGGCATTTACAGGGCTTATGATCTGTCATTGTCTGGTTAAAGAGGCCACTTTACATAGGGTGTAACATTCACCATTCTGCCTATTTTTTTATTTTTTTATATTTTTTATTTATTTAATTTTACAATACGCCCAAGGGGCACTAACAAAAAATATACAGGTAAGCACAAACATAGTGCGTAAATATTTAAAACATAAACAATGCTTTTTTGTATAAATTTAGAAACAATAATAAGCATACTGCCATGCAAAATAAAAAGTGAAACTTTACATAGTAAAAAAGAAAAAAATAAATAAATGGATATAATAAGAGTAATTGAATTAAAAAGCAAATTGTAAATAACTTGTGAAGAATTCAAACAAAAAAAAATACATTTTCATATACTTATAAGTATAAAAAAATGGTATCAACAAATTATTGTTAAAAACAAATCATGAAAATTAGTTAACAGTAAGTATATATGTGAAAATAATATAATATACGGTACACAAAAATATTTGATAAATGAATATCAGAAAGAGATAAGATAATAAAATCACACATCAAAAACAGAGAAAGAATTGTATGAAAAAGAAAGTTTTATTATGACATTCATAATTAGTTTTAAACAGTGCATTTAAGAACGTTTTAAAATGGATAATTGTCGTATTAAAAATGTCTATTTCACAAGTAAATTTGTTGGCTAAGGAATGTAAACGCGGAATCGGAGAGTGTCGTGCATAGTTAGTACCTGTGTATGTACTCGTAGTTGCATAAACATACACATTTATTCAACTCTTCTATCTGTTGACTTTTGTGAAGTAAAAGAGTTGAAACCTTTATCACGTGGGTGAGATTCTTTCAGCTGAACCAGTTCAATTTTCCAATGTTTATACTTGTTTTCTATACCAGTTAAATCCAGCCTGTCTACAAACATTTGGACAAACATTGCTGATATCTTCTTTTGTTCATAAAATTTTAAATACTCTATTTTAGGTTCAGTCATTTGTTTTAAGTATAAACATTACTTTTAAAAAATATGGAGAATATATCGTGGGTATACTAGCAAAAAGCTTTAACTCTCAAATTCCTGTTTAAAGAAATCAGGCATTTAAGTTTTGTTCCAATTTAACTCTTTTATATCTTATTTAAATAAAATAAGATGTTAAATGCTCATTTAAAACATGTTTGAATTTTTCCGTTTCTTAATTTAATGTAGAGTAAATAAAAGTTTTTATCTTGAATAAAATACCGGGTTTACGACTTAACCCTTAATTTATTTTGAAAACTACATATTTATGGAATTTAATATCACTTAGTGTATTTTGCCTGTTTGTAGAACGTTTTAAACTTTTTACAACTACATAAAGTTTTTTGCCTTTATACCCAGGATATTAGCGCATATATTTTAAGGATTGTTAGAGTATTATGTACGTATGAATTCAAATGAGCTTATTAAAAACTATTTACCTAACTTATAGGAAAACTGGATGTTGTTGTGCAAAAATGCGTGACGCCACCCCAACCTCAAACTGAGATAATAAATATTTAACTTTAGGTGCATTTTTCAAAATTATGATTTATTATTTAGCTTGGCTGTTGAATTTAAGACAAAAAAGTACATAATAGAACAAAATTAAACTTTTATCAAGTTATAATGTGAGACTTTTTATTTTATTTTTTTATTTTTTATTTTACCATTATTTATCAAAGGCATACAAAAATTAACATATAAGTTATCGAGTCCCACTGAACTGCATAAAATGCAGTTCGTCAGCAGGTGCTTATAGTTAAGTTCTATTATATATACATAATCTTATATCCTAAATTCTATAAATATATAAAAACTCTTATTAAAATGGATAAAAAGAAAAATATGTAAATCGAGAATAAAAAAGAAAACATCAAAAAACTTCAATATAAAAAAACACATTCTAAAAGCTAGATTCTCAGCAGACGTTTTCCTCTTGAGCCAGATAACTTTTTTTGATTTATTTGTATTTAAGATATATTGTTATTTAATTTGATTTTAACATTTATATTTTAATTGTTGTATACTTCAACTGAATGAGTTGTATAATTTTTAGGTAAAATTTTTGTTTTTAAAACTTGAATAAAACGAAATTGCGTTTTTTTAGAAAAATCAGAACAAATTTAATATCTTCCTAACATAAAATTGTTAGTTTTAAAAAGGAAACTTTGCCGTTTATGTTACCAAAGTAAATAAAATAAAGTATTAAAATTTAAAAGTTTAACAAAAAGTGAGAAAACATATTTTTCAGAACGCCCTTTAAACTATCACCTTTGTAACAATAACTACACGTTTAACTAAATGTTTAAAATTACAATTTTTTGTTTTGTTTTTGAATGTGAAATTATTGACAATTATTCTATTGCGATGGATAGTTTTGATTATAAAAATAAATAAATTGAAAAAAAAGCTTGGTTTTTTTAACCAGATATTAGAATCCTCTTGAAATTTATTTCTGATATGAATCTTTAAATTACAAAAAAGGTAAGTGCCGTTTGCAATAAACAAAACTTGTCGGCAATTCTGGCATTGTAACATTGAGCTAAATTCGCAACAATACGTTGACCATCTCAAAACAGTGTTACATTGTGTTTATTAAAGTTGCATTTTGGATAACAAATCGAAGTATTCAAATTAAGAACATCACATTACGATCATGATTCTGACACGAACTCCTTTTTATTGATTTTGTGGCATGACTCATTTTTGCATAACACAATCTAATTAAAAGCTTGCGTGTCGTGAGTCATGCAATTTGTTACGATCGAGACATATCGATTGCATAATTTAATTAAATGTTCCGTTCAATATTAAAAAAGGATTTAAATGCAAGATTAAAATGCCTTTCGCCATCAGGTATAACTTTTATTTATTTATTTTCTAAATTTACTGCATAAAATTAATATGCATATTTAATAACAGGAAATCTATATAAAACAAGTTTATATAAAATAAAAACGAAGTGTTCTCTGTTTATGATAGTCTCCATCTAACATAGCTCAGCCTGTTCTAAAATGGAGTTTTTTTTATCCTTCAGAGCATAAGTTGTCCTATACTTATAAAACAATAACATAAAAAAACTAAAACTACTTAATTATAAATGCCTAAGAATCAAATGTAAGCAATTAAAAATCGTTATTATGCAATGTGCTAAGAATACATGTTACTTAAACATAAATAATATAGTAGAATATATAATTAAACACAAATATAAAGCAATAAAATACATAAAAATATAAATAATATCTGTACCAATTATATAAAGTACTACGTTTTTTGATTATTAATATAGTTTTCGAAAAAATCTCTCGTGACACGAGTTATTTTTATTTTAAAATTTGTTTTACATTTTGAGTCTTTTATATTTGGCAATAAATCATTAAATATTTTTGGAGCAATTACTTTTTACTTTACTTTTTAATTTTTATTTTTAAAAGCTTATCATTAACAGCCATCGATTCGAAAACACTCGCTCTGGGTTCTAGTTATATTTCACAAAAAGAACTATATTCTTCATCTGCCTAAAAACTTTCAGCCATTGATTACCTCGTTTATTTTTTATTTTTAAAGAAATAACCCGTTAAACTTCTTCTTTAGACGCTTTTCAGCAGGTGAGAAATAGAATACGGAAAGTGAAAAATATACCATAACTTCTTCTGTCTGTGCCATATCAGATCTCTTAGACGTTGGCAATCACTCTAGAGTAGGGATTCCGATCCTGTGCCAACTGGAACAGCGCCTCGACCCCGCGCACTCCCGTCCAGTCGCGGATGTTTCTCAGCCAGAACATCTGTCGCCTTCCAACTTCACGCTTTCCCTCGACCTTCCCCATCATGATCAGGTATACCACAACACCCAGACCAATTGAGAAAATTTTTTCTTGGATTTTTTCTTGCAACTGACGGCAATCGAACCCGCGACGCTAGTTTCACAGTTAAATGTCTTACTAACTGCGCCACGGCCTCGCAGCCTGTGAAGTGTTAAGACTTCAATATATCATGCTAGATGTCTTGGGTTCCATTACTCATTCTTATGGTCACCTAAATTTCTTCATCGGCGTTTTAAACAATTACGTTTTTTAACAACTGGTTTCGAAACTACACCAGCTTCTTTACATTTCAATTTTTACAAAAGCAAAAAAAATGTGGGGCTTAAAGGGGCCATAATATTAGGTGTTCAAGAACCTGATCAACTGAAATCCCTAGGGACGAAGAAACGACGCCCAGAGGGCCAATTACGTGAATTATTTAGCAAATAGCAATCGGCGATAGCCGTTTGTTTTTTGCTTATAATACATATATATTTCAATTTCTGCTATATGACGCATCAGAAATTATGTCTCAGATATGGTTAATATCAATAAAAGTTATTAACCTATAACAACAGAGATGAAGAACATTTAAGAGAAGGTAATATAGAAGTCTAGGCATTTACAGGGCTTATGAACTGTCATTGGCTGGTTTAAGTGGCCACTCCACCCACTGTGTAAAATTCACCATTTTGCCAATATTTTAATATCAACATTCCTTCAATTTTTTCATTTGTTGATGTTTGTAAAGCCAAAGAGCTGAAATTCTTATGAAGCCTTGTAGATACCTAGGCTTTTATATTACTTTCTCTAAAATATTTTGAATCTCTTTTGTTATATGTTAATATAAACAGCTCCCCAGGAAGTTTAATCTAGTCCTTGTCTACAATAATTTGGACAAACTCAAAATATTGTTTATAAAAGTTATGCCTAAATGTCAAGGTTTGCTTTCTAAATAAGTTTTTTATCTCAATTGAATTGAATAAGTATAAATTAAATTTACGTACAATCTTTTATTTTATCTGTTTTCTGATATTAGCTTTAAAAAACGGTTGAATAACGAGATTCAATTGAGATTCTATTTATTTTACACACATTTGTACATTAACTGCTCTGTAAAACGTTACATTTTTTTCGCTAAGCTCTTTGAAAATTCCGTTTTCATCTGTTTACATTCAAAGTGGGCCTGTGTTTAAATATTTGCGTTTTCTTGATCCGACTAATAGTATTTATTCCAGCCATTTTTTTCGCGTCCTTCAACATATGTACGACTTTACACGTCCGTTTCTTTAATGCTCTAAAATTTATTAATTTATCTCATTACATAAACGTCAAATCATTACATTTATATAAAAAAACTTCTACTCTATAACTAAGGCAAGTAATCCTGTTCTAAGACAGTAAAAATACATATTTTTACCAGCAAAAACACTATAAAATTTTACTCTAGTATTTTTAAAAGTGGTAACATAATAAAAATAATGAAAATTTTAAATTAAATTAAATTATTCAACAAAAAATAAAAACTCAAACAAAAAGATGTGCTTGCCATTTTTCAGCTTAATTAACTTTTCAGACCCCGTGACCAATTTCACAGTAATGAAACAAAGAAATAAGTCGTTACCGTATTTTAACTATTTGTCAAAAAATCAGATTGATATTATAAGTCAGAATTTCATAATGACGTGAAACTGATCGATGTTTACGGGTGTATCGTGTCGTCAAACAAGTTTTCCTAAGAATACATAAAAAATTAAAAAAAACAATTTTGAGGTAAAAGTACGAAATGAAATACTCATATTGGTACATAAAGCACTACTTTGGTACGCCACATGCAGCGTATTCCCATTATATTTTACATTAGAGTAAAATTAGTTTAACGATTCAGGTGCCATTCCTTCCAGGACAACGAAATATTCTCACGAAAATATACATTTTAAAAATAATGTTTCATGTCAACTGTGTCGGGAATCGAACCTAAGACCTCTTGCATTGTAGGACAATGCGTTAACTGTTGAAATACGAAGCGGACATAATTATGTACGTATAAAGTGGGAAGACAAAAATGGCTGTGGGCGGGTCATGCGGCGAGACAAGAAGTCGATCGGTGGACCCCCAGAATACTTAACTGAAGACCCTAAGTAAAAGGAAAGTAGGGAGACCACAAAGGAGATGGACTGACGACGTCGTCGAACTCCTGGGCCATGGATGGAAACAAAGTGTCGAGGACCGAAAAGCAAACAAAAAAAAAAAAAAATTATAATTTCATTACTATCGTAATATTTTTTTTATTTTTTTACGTGTGGAATGATGCGGAGTGGCTTTTTAAAGGTACGCTTCTTTTCTTCTTTTTTTGAAATTGTATTTAGCAATAAAAGAAAACTATAATTAGCCCATGTATAATTTTGGTTTATTTGTGAATATTTTTTTTTGTTTTTATGACTGTGGTTTTCTTTTAATAAATAAAATAAAATAAATAAATAAATATCAATAACTAGCCAACCGTATTGCCTTTGCGAGATGAGAGATCTCTGCGAGAGTTTGCTGCGTCCGTTCTTCTATTTCTTAATTCCTCACAATGTCAAACCACCGCACATAAAAAGTTATTTTGAGACTATTCTTACAACTTAGCATTTTGCTCAGAGTAATAATGCGCCAAGTTTTAGAGGAGCACAAACGTAGGAAAACCATTATATGACTATTGGGTATAAAGTTAGCTACAGTTCGCAGCAAAACAATGGGCCGTACTCAGGTCGAGTTTTTCCAAATGGATATCAATTTGCATTGTAAATACTCTTAAATATCTACCTGAGTATTTATTATTGCAGGGTTATTATGTGTGCATGAGAAGATGTATGAATGTGAAGGAAGCAAAGGAAGTGTGCCAGGACAGAGTGGTGTGGCGTTCTATCCTCTCTGCCTACCCCTCCGGGGAAATGGCGTGATGGTTAGTTAATTAGTTAGTTAGTTAGTTATTAAAATTTATTTTTCTATAATTTGCTATATTTATTTTATAAAATTGAAAATACATGTGTGTATTTATCGTTTTATTTATTTGTTCATTTTATTCAAAATATCTATATGTTATAAATCCCAACTCCATGGAACCAAAGTCTTGTGTTGAGTTTGTTTGTTTATCCGTCACATCTCCGAAACGGCGAGTCGTAGTGGCCTGAAATTTGAACATGTCGTTTAAGATGCAATTTCAAGGTTAACGTTGCTATTTTTAAGTAAAATTTGAATCAACTTCTACTCGATAAAGACTCAAACTTTATATGGATGCCTAGTGCGGCCCTGACATATTGCCCATAATCAACTGTCACGATCAAACATACATTTATTCACAAATTTATCCTCTAAATTGAGAAAAAATACTACTTAAAGTAAAAACAAATACATATGAGCATATATTACAAAAAAATTATAATAACGTATTCCTAACTCTATGAGGCCAAGAGCGCTGTGTTGAGTTGGGATACAACACAATGGAAAGTGAAAGCATGAAAATTATTGAATGAAAGCAAACATTAAAATAAAAAATGATTATTTCAGTTTCAGAGCAGCGTTTATTTAATAATTTAAAAATACATATAAGAATTTGTTACCCACTTAGTCTAAAGACTTTTCGGTGGGACAGATTTTTTTTTTTTCATGACAGGTTTATTATACATTTATTTTATTTATATTTTACAAACTTATTTATAAACAGGCACTATCTAGAAGATATTTCTTCAGTTTTTTTATTTTTTTTATTTGAAGATCTTTTATGTTGTTGATGGTTTGTGGGAGATCATTGAACAATCTTAGAACAACGCAATTTAACGTTCGCTCTCCGAAGTAATTTGTAATTCGGGGAACAAACAGGGAGCCCTTAGTTAATATAATGTTGTGAGTATGGGCAAATCTTTTTTTATATTCCGCATCAACAAAGTGATCTACAATCAATTTGTAGTCACAAAGTCGTTTTACCGGCAGGACATTACAGAATTTAAAATATACATTAAAATATATAAAAACGCATTTTTAAATAAACATCTGGACAACACGCTTAATAGTCTATAAATTTATGCAATATCTCGCAGCAGTCTCCTGCAATGGTTTCATTCCTTAGATTTTTGTGAGTTCAAAAAATTTTTTTTGAAACACTGTAAAATGAAACATTGGTCAGTGTGTAATTAGTTTATGTTCCTTTAAATATGTTTATTTTATTTTATGAACATTTTGAATTGGTCAACTTTACTATGAAAATCCTTCTCCTCCACTCCTCCACTGTATTTCCTCATCCCTGAACCTTCTAACGAGTTATTTTTTTTTTGTCTTAAATAATATATTATTTTTCTCTTTACTGTGTAACATGTTCTCTCATTATATTTATAAAAAACTTTAACTGGATGTATGTTCTATTTAGAATATTTTATATTCTTATATGAAAACTGTTGTTTTTCCTTAAAAAAATAAAAAATAATAAATCCAAACTTGTAAACCGCTCCTGAAAATGGCCTTCGTTTCGGAGAATTTAGTATGTTCATCCAAAACATTGAACACTCTTAAGGCCACAAAAAAGAAATTCCTCCAAGCAAGTGTCGTACGTACGAGTATTTTAGGTATTAATTCATTCAAATTACAGGAAAACCTCAAACGATCATTCTGCAGAGATGTCCTCGTGTAACCGCATGACCATCAATGTGTCAATGACCTTTTTTTTAAATGTCTTATGTCCAGTTTTTTCATAAATAATATCATGTGTTGTATATTTTTTACGTTATCCACGCACGAAAATTCGATTTCCTTAAGAAGTAAGAGATTTTACGATTCACTTTATTACGCATTCCCTAAATCTGTTTACCGTGTATATCAGTATTTATTTGGCACTAAGTAAAAGATTTATCACCACGTAAGAAGTGTTTATGGCGTATGAGAAACCCAAAATTTATGTTTAATGCTACACGACTAAAACGTGGTATGATAAAAATGAATAATTTTTATGTTGAGTAAAAAATATTATTTTTGATGCTTTTATATTTATCATCATCATCATCATCATCATCTTTATCATCCGTCTATTGTCCAATCGTGAACATAGGCCTCCATCTTTAGTCTCCATATCTCCTTATCCTGAGCCAACCGCATCCATCTACTTCCTGCAACTCGTCTTATGTCATCAGACCACCTTGTCTGAGGCCTGCTGACACTTCTTCTACTCGTTCTGGGTCGTTATTCCAGGACTTTTTTGTCCATCTAGAGTCTGTGGTTCTGGCTTTATGACCAGCCCAGCTCCATCTCTAGTTGGTAGCTCTATGGACCACATCGGTGACCTTTGTTTTCGTTCTAATCCATGTATTGGTTTTTCTGTCTCTCAACAAAATACCCAGCATTCTCCTTTCAGTGTATCACTGATAATTTGTGTAAAAAATTTTTCGTGAACACAAAAGTTTCGCAGCCATATGTCAGTACAAGGAGAAGACAAGCATCAAAAGGTTATTTCTTTAAGTAATGTGAATATTTATAATTTTTTTTTATTATTGGATTATTTTTTAATTTACATAAAAAATATTATAATGAACCACAATTTATTTTACATTATACACTTTCATTCATTTACATCACACATTTCACATCATCTATTGAATCTTCACAATAACGGAGAGAGGAACTGTGGCAACAGGATTAAAAGCGAGACTGTGGATGAATCCAAGCGGGGGTATCTAAGGAGGTGAAAATTTACCCAACTCCCCATGGATCGCCCTCAACAAACTAAGGATAAGTGTTGTTAATGAAAAGCGGACCACAACGAAAAATTAATTTTATTTAGTTTTGTGAAAGGTTGGAAATATTTGAAGAAAGGAAAGGAACAATGATATAGACCTTCTTTTGATACGATGTGAATTTTCTTCAATTTTGAGCACTGGATGATAAAATGCACTATGAAATGTAAGGATGTTTACAACGACGCTTGACGAATCCAAGAATTTGTATGCAATCTAATGTGGTGTCAAAATGTTGTTCTGTTTGATTCCAAATCCAAATTTTGAATATCTTCTATCATGATGTAAGGTAGATATCATTAGGATGGGCCAAGAGAAGGATGGGAAAGAATAGAAAAATAGGCCAGAAAAAATATCGATAAATGCTGTTATATACTAAACAGGTGTTACGAAAATCTTCAAAGGTCGCCACATGAGACTCGCTACTCTTTGATGGTGGAGAGAGTGCAGAAAAAAAATCTGCGCTATCTGTACCTAAAAAAATATTTTTTTAAAGTTTAGTTTTGCTGGGGATGCTAGGCTATCAGTCATTATGGAGGAGGAGGGACGTTCATTTGGGTGTTCACTTTTTCCAGGCGATCGGTGGTCGCATACATAACTCAGA
Source organism: Micrasema longulum (assembly GCF_059751315.1). Taxonomy (NCBI): domain Eukaryota; kingdom Metazoa; phylum Arthropoda; class Insecta; order Trichoptera; family Brachycentridae; genus Micrasema; species Micrasema longulum. The sequence continues at coordinate 139,999 of NW_028279398.1, read as the reverse complement.
AATTCTGATGGATGTAGGTCTGTTCGTACCTGATAACTATCTTCGACAAAGACAGCATCGATTGTTTTACCTACCACGATGCAGAACCAACCTGCCAATGGTTATGCCGGTTGATAGAGCAATCTTGCTACTTAATCGCATCGCCTCGGATGTCGACATATTTCACGACAGTGGGCCTTCCCTTAAGAAAGCACTTTCTAACTTTTAATTTTTCTTTTTACATTTTGCAATATTATTTTAATAAAATAACTATCTACTGTAATTTGCGATTATTGTATTTAGAATGAATTGAGTCTTTTTTCTGTAATGTTCTAAATATCTGAATAAATAAATGAAATGAAATGAAAGGTACTTATTTAATGATGATATCCTGTGTGACTGCAGAGCAAACCCGGGACGATGGCTACCTACTGAAATGCCCGCTGATGGAAGAAGACTGCACTTCTGAGGACCTTATTGTTGCAAATGACAAGGCGATATTCGTCACCGCACATTGGAGCGCAAATCCAGACGCTTTCTGATGACAATCTATATACCAATATGGATGTTTGTTTTTAACAAAAATTATCGCCAACCCACGAAACGATGTGATACTCGTACATTCAGCATCCCTAATATATGTTTGCAATTCACTAAACATCTTAAGTCCTTTATGATACATATTGTTTTGAGTTGTCTGGATTTTTGTTTTGGAGAGTCTGAAACCTTCACTTCTCCTCGTATGATAGCGATGAATTTCGTTATTACGCTGAACATCACAAAACATATTGTATTCGGGCAATAATTATTTTTTATTGATATATTAACACTAAAGTATTTAAAATTACTTTTTGTTTTACCGAAATTATGTTCAAAACCGTCAACATATGTTGAATTTTTGTATATCTTTCAAATCTTAATATTGTCCTCATTCCCCTACTCTGAGCTTTTTGCATGACATTATACTGCATTTCAGTGCTCAGAAAGAGAACAATAAAAAATAATTGAAATGAAGCGAAACGATTGCTTTAAAAAGTAGATTTCTTGCAATAAAATCAATAAAACATATTTGTTTTTACCAACGAATTTTGATTTTTTTTCCACCGAACAGTTTCAAAGCCAACAAGCTTTTTCGTCAAGGTTTACGTAACTTATGAATTATTTCTTTGTTTTTTTTTATACATATTCAATGAATATTTGAGCTAATGAATATTTGTTTTCCCTAAAAGGGTGGTAATTTGAGATAAATACTTTTGAAACTAAACAGGAGTGAGGGAAACGAAATATTGTTTATTCGGTTATTGTATTAAAAAATTTGTATACTGCTTGTATTCAAACTGAGATTTTTTCTATTCTGTTTAAAAATCTAATGTTTTTGATAAAATTAAAATGTAATGCAAATTTAAGCTTATTATAAATATACTATTTATGTGACAATTGATGTTAATAATTATAAGGACGTCTTTAATTAGACTTTTTTAAATTTGTTAATAATATTTTTCTTAGTGTTAAGTAAACCTAATGAATTTTAATTCAAATAAATGAAAATATCTTTTTTTGGTTTTTATACCGCTTTTTGTAATACATAACTGTTTTTATTTCATACATTACATACGATTGACTTGCTTATCTTTTGCAATTTTATATTTAAAAATTTACAGGTATTAAAATGTTTATTGGCCTATATTAATGTGATAGTGCCTGTTGGTAAATCAAGTAAACACACATGTTTTATTTGTGAGAATACACATACACATTTACAGGAAAACATTATGTTGCGTGCACATAAACAAATGTCATTAGATATTTGAATGCACTGTACCTTCTGCATATTGATGTTCTCAAACGCTTACAATTTTATTTATTGTACCTTATTTTACATTTTTTGAAACATAAGTTTCAATTTCATAGGATCACAGTTCAGTGTTGAGTTGGGATGAATAATTAACTAAAACAAATTGTCGTAATAAATATTATGCAAAATCAGAAACATAAAAAAAACACGTACCTCATTAATATGAAAAGAACAAAGTCAAACATTTGATTAACAAATATAAAATAAAGTTTCTTGTTTAAAATATACACTTACAATTGATTTGAGTTGTAATTGGAAAAAATGCATGCCAACTATTTTTATCCAACAATGTTTTGAACATATTCCAAATGTATGCAGATTTGCTGGATTTCCTCCCTAGGGAGTTATTAAGATCTAAATTTGTTGCAACAGAGAAGGATAACATTTTTGAGGAGCAAATATGGATATCTAGGCATTTACAGGACTCTTTTGTGAAGTAAAAGAGCTGAAATCTTTATCATGCTGGTGAGGTTTATCCAGCTGAACTTATTCACCTACTAGGCAACGCCTGAAAACGATTTTCTTATTTTAATATTTCTTCTTTTATCAGCTAATTCAACAATGTTTTGAGTATGTCCAAATTTTTTTCCTGTCAATTCCATATTCCTTTCTAAAAAACGTTCTTCCTCTCTGATACAACAAATTCAAATCTAAATAAACCCCTAGAGAAAAAATCTAGACAGTCTGCGAACATTTGTACACACTCAAAACATTTTTGGATTAACTTACTGGTAACAGAAGAAGAACAAAAAATGGAAAACTTTTTTCAGGCGTTGCCTAGTGGGTGAATTTGTTCATCCGAATGAATCTCAATCACATGATAAAGATTTCAGGTATTTTACTTCACAAAAGTTAACAGATGAAAGAGTTGAATAAATATGGATGTAAAAACATAAACAGAATGGTAAATGTTACACAGTGTGTAAAATGGCCACTTAGACCAGCCAATAAAAGGTCATAACCTTCTGTTGCAACAAATTTATCTTAGTTTAATTTATATATATTTTTTTAAAATTATTATGAATATATAAGGCATTAACTATGTTGTCAAACATTTTACTAAATGTTATTGAATACTTGTATGAAAAAAATGTTGTATGTCAAAAATCTTATGTCTTCTAAAACGTAGAAATATCATTGACTCAATATTTATGTTTAATTGACTAAATGGCTTTATCAACGTACCATCGTTACTGGAATCAGTGGCATTTAGTATTCAGATTCATCGGTTGCGAAATAGTAATGTGCTGTTCCTTGATCAGCACTGCATAAATTATGGCTCGCGTGCACCAATGTCGCGATCGCGTCACACTCTAAACTCTAGACAAGATCTAGATTTTTTTGGTGTAAGTCTTTCTATATTTGAGCGATCACAAAGATGGACCAGATCTTGTCTTGAGGTAGTATTTTTTTTTGTCCTGGCTCTCATTTTTTAAAATTGAATTTCATTTGTATTGTGCTTGCATGTTTTATAAGGAAATGTGTTTGCCATTGTTAAATGGACCAAATAACTACGTAAATAAATAAACAACCACTTCCAGAATGTTCAATGCCTTTCCAGACGTACCCGTCTCTTTGTCAAGACACCAAATAAACCAACATGCCATAGTGAGTTATGAGTATAAATTTTATCTAGAATCCTGGACGATTGCTTTCAGCATGAAGGCTGCTCTCAGATAAAAACCCTGAAACCGAAAACAAGTATTGAATTCGCCACGTATTGAATTGATTATCGCGTTTGTAAATCTAGAAGAAGGTCTTGGGTTTGATTCCTGGCAGGATGGACGTAAAATATTTATTTGAAATCTGATTCTACTCTGCAACATGTTATTGTTTGCGTATCGTTTAAGACCACGTAACAAAAATTATGTACGTGCGTTCTCCTTCACGGTAGGTCAGCTATCTTTTCTTTCTATCAATTCGTCAGCGCCTGTAATTCTCTTGAAATTTAATGAAAAATTAATTGTTCTTTATATTGTTGATCTTTCTTCGTGCTGCTGCGGATATTCTTACCAATCTTCTAAACAAATTGTGTGGTATTGTCGTTTTTTCTTTCTCTATTATCACAGAATCGAGTTTTTTGCTACTATTCATGGAGCTGTTATAGGTCCTATAAGATATACAGATTTGGTGGCTTCCAAAAATAATTTCAAGGCTCATAAAATGTTTTGTTATCATTTCGGCAAATTGATTATGGGCAATCAATTAAATTCTAGATGAATAATTCACATCCCTCTTTTCCCTTGAAAATAATTGAAAATAAAATTTAACCGTCTTAAAGAAGTGCATATTACCTTCTTCTGGATAACCTTCTTTCAATACAAAGATGTTAAGGTTATCATATTACAGAGAGCTCCTTCGGGCAGCTTTTCAATTTTTCCGAATTTGCGGGCACCGCCAAAGAGACTTATGTCTTTAGATGCGGTATGCGATATGCAGTGGGCAAGATATATACGTTAAAATTAAACGTTGTTATGCAGAAAGCAGCCAGTTTACAATTTCGAAAATCTAAGATATCGGTGTTATCGGGTGCAGTAAGGTCAATTCTATGTTTTTCTAAAACAGCCAGAATGCTTCCATACAAAAAACTGCAATAATCACCTTCTGAAAATAGTGTCAATCACAAAAATGGCATTTCTTAATTGGCATAAAACACCCACAAGGCTAAAAAAAAATTTAACGGAACTTAAAAATCATTAAAACTGGTTAAATACATAATTAGATTCTTGTTTGTTATATAAAAAAAAACTAATGCATTCATGGGTTACCATTTGTCAAAGTCAAAAACATTCAAAATTTTGTGTAGATTTAAATATTCACCATTTTCACAAAGGTGCTATTATTTCAGTTTCACTTTTCTATGGCTAGCTGCTTTCTACATTCAATTGAGCTACCAAAACAATATCAGTATAAGACAATGATGACTCATGAGAAATATTTACAATTCGACACTCGCTAAAAAATCCTTATTTCTCAAATTAAATGGGCTTCTGGTTAACATTTTCTTCAATGAAAGGCGTGGCATAAATTGTAAGTAATAATTTTCTGTCTAAAATTCGATTAAAGTAATTGTTTTTCCGACTGTTTCACGCATTTTCGGGAAGATATTCGAGAAGGTTTTTGTTTGCTTTCAAACTGTCTTTCGCGTTCTTGCAAGGACATAATCTAATATTAAAATCAAAGAAGATAAATAACAAAGGTAAATTTAAGGCCTTTTCACTTTAATTAAAGGCCCTACAGTATCACTTGGTAATTTATGATGAAGACATGCATAATTTCTCGCACAATAGTGGGACCTTATCATGAATTAAAGGCTATTGAATATCAGATGAATGACGCTGTTAAATAATACAATATTTTATAGGCCCAAAGAAGTGAATAGGCCAGATTAATCTGTACTAAAATTATTGTATATAACGGAGGCCCTGTTGTATACAGTAAATTGATAATGGTGACACGTATTCAAGAAGTCTATTTTTTCTTATAAATTCTCTTTAATTTGGCTTTCATTTTTATACATTTTAACAATAAGTTTCCGAAATTTGACACTTATAGGACCGAGAAAAATAATATAAAACTATTTAATAAAAAGGTTTAAATGTTGAAAAGGATCTCGATACAGATATCTTAAACTTTTTTTTTCCTTAAAAAGTCATGAAGTAAAAGTTACAATATGAAATTATAAACAAAGTTAGAACAGCAATAAAACAGCAATAAACAATAAAATAAGGTATCATTACTTATTGAAAAATTACAGTGCCGGTATTTGACGACTTAAAAATTAGTTCATGTTTTTTTTAAATTAATAAATATTACATTCTTGAAATTGTTTTGGTAGTTTTTTTTATGGATTGAATGTTCGAAGATCCTTATTACTTTTGATTATATTTTTACTATGTTTTTTTCAATGTGTTTTTTAGCGATACAAACACATTTTTTTTATAACGTCTTTTACTATGTTTTTTACAATGATTTTTGTTTTTACTTCGTATCTTACTATGTTTTTTGCTATGTAACTGTATTTTTTTTACTTTGTCTTTTACTATGTATTTTGTTTTTACTGTGGATTTAACTGAATTTAAAGAAATATGTTTTTTACTTTGTTTTTGACTACATTTTTCATCTTCATATATTGTTTTTATGTATTGATGACGGTTTTATTATTTGTTTTTTGACCAGCTTAGAACGGGGTAAATAACCCTAATTAAATAGTCAAAGCATCTTTTTAGGCATGTATAATTTTATGTTTGGAATATGATAATAAATAAATAGAATATAATAAATAAATAGTAAATAGGACAGAATATTACATACAAGCTTAACGAATATGACGTTTATGGCTTAATAAATGTTCACTGAAACTAATATTCAATTTAATTACTAGCAAATTTGGAACACATTGAGTATTTACATGAAAACTTATTGGCAAATTTGTATACCATTAAAAATAACAAAACAATATTAATTCCTCTTGAATCTGCTCAAAAATCAAAACTTAAAATAATTTTCAAAAAGCCCTTCAGGTACCCCAAGTTCAGGTTCCTCCTAAACGGCTTAACCAATTTACGTGCGGTTTTCAGAGAAATATAGATCTTTGAGCTGTGCGTGTTTGTAGATATTGAAATCTTTATAAAAAAAATAAAAAAGGAGCATAGGAGCGTTTTATTCATCGATCTTTCAGGGTTGCAGTCATGGAGAATGCATTTACAAAAAAATGGAAAGATGTTGTTTTGTTGTGTATAAAAAAACTAAATGTTACCAAACAACATTGGTTTTTTGTGAATCTCAATCAGATTATTTTCTTAAATTCCTTTTAATTTTTTCTCGTTTTTTTCTTTTTACTGGATTTTTGGTACAAACACTAAAATAATATTAAATTTAAAACATTTTTAAAATCGTATTCCAACATAAGTACATCCCTCTGTTGATGAAAAGACCGGAGTTTGACGTTAGCAAAAATGACGCCATATTTGAAGAAATATTAATTTTATGTTTTGGAATTCAACCGTAAACAGGTACCTTATTAAATTCAATATTTTTTTACAATATACGTAAAAAATAAAAACAGAGTATAACAAAAAATAATAGATAATATATATCAATGAAATACATTTTAACAGGAAAAATACCAAACGAAAAAATCCTACAAAGGCATGGCCTGTTCATGGGGATACAAAAAAAGTTTATGAATTTTTGCTCCTATAATAAAAAGACAGTTATAATATTTTTGTGTTACATAAAAAAAAAAATCTGGTAAAGCTTATAAGGTATTTATTTTTATTTTTATATTGATTAAAAAAGGAAATAAAAATGCAAAAAAACATCTAAAAAATCCTGATTATTAAAGGGCAACATAATATATAATAGAAAAAAAAGTTTCATATCTTTAGTTTAGTGAGTGTTTTTTGAAAGAAGGATTTTTAGTTTAGATTCGGATCAACGAAATATTATCAGTAAAAAAAGAATGAAAAAAATTTGGGCCCATAAATATGCATGTCTCTGTGCTAGCCTCGTTTTACAATGTGGTACTTGTAAATAAATTTTGTTTCTTTAATGTATATTTTAAACATTGAAAATAATATATTTGTCTTGTATCTCAAAGTTAAGCTTCTAAAAATAAACAATTTTTAGTGTTGGAATTTAATCACAAACAAATACCTAGGTACATATGTATCAATGGAAAGTATTTTTCCTTTAATCCGGACAGTTTCGGCATGCTTTCACCACACAATCAGGCATTTTTCTTTTAATTTCTTTTGATTTCGAACTTAATGTCAAGATCGCGTCAAAACTCGGTTGGCGGTTAAAAAATGACTAAATTTGCGCTGGTTAGGAGTTGAGTGTCATAATTCAAGAAAGCTCGGAGTAAAACGCAGTCTGACATCTCTTCATTAACACGTATTCTCATATTTTCTACCTGAATTATGGCACTAGATCAGTGATTTTTGCATAATTTTGATTTGAGCACGACGAGGACTCTTAGGCCCAGTTGTTTGAATTTTAATAAAAGTGGAGTTTTACTAAAGCTTTATTTATTAACGAACTCGCTTTTACTACCGTTCTCCTGTCAATGCGTTATTTCACTCGCGTTTTTACTTGAGTAAAATATAACTGCAAATGTGTTTTCGGTTTCAAATCCCAAAAACGAAATATTATATTTTGTTCATTTTTTACACATTGTTACACTGTGGAATGTGACTTTGCTAAGGTCAAAAAGCGAAAAAATTAAACCACGTGACAACGTGGCATATTCAAACGCAAAAAAATAACAAAGGTCAACATAATATTATAATAATAAAGTTTGATGATTTCATATAATAAAAACCAATGAACAATAACAATATTTTGATATCTTATTTGAAAACAAGAATGATAAAAATAAAAGACAACAAAAATACGGTAATCCAACAAGCTCTGAAATATTATAATGTAGGCATAATAAAGGTTTATAATATCATATATTTTATTGTATTCTTTGTTTATACCATTACTTATAACTTCAACTAAATTATTTTTAAAAGGAAAACAAGATTCGACTGCCACGAAATTGACCGTCCGAGGTTTGGTGGAAACATACTGTCAAATCGTTTTCAAAATATTTTAGTTTTTTTGACAACAAGTAAAAAATGTCATCGTTGAACGAACTATCCGGTTAAGATTGCATAAGCATTGATAAGCAAAGTCCATTCCGTATTCGGAAATTAAGCACTACTGAGAGACGTGAGTAAATAACGACAACCGGTTAACGTAAAAAAATTACACCATCTTCATTTTTCTACTTTTAACATTTAACTCACCAACATTGTCGGTTGAATTTTTAACTAATGATTAAACAGTTTTACTGTCCACCTTTAGTTACTATGGATGAAACAGTTAATTTTTTTCCATTTTGGACTATTACTTTAGATTTTTTACTTTTACAAACGATCAAACAATCGGGCATTAGCCAATCGGCGCAGGATAACGAGGTATTACACGCATTTTTTGGTTTTGCTTTGGGCAACCGCAAATCACACAATGACGAAAAAAATATATTGAAATGTCAAATGTCACATAGTATATAGCTTATCGAAAAAACGTTTGCTGAACCAGCCAATGGCAGGCAAGCCAATATCGGGTCCACTAGTATTATTTGTTTTATCATAAGACCTAATATTTATTATTCCTTAGGGTGAGGAATTTATTCTCCGTTTATTGAGAGAGAGGTATGTACTTAATTTTTAAAAAATCCTTTAAAATCGTAATTTTCTTTTATATACTCGTATTATAAACGGATAAATCAAAAAACCTATTCCTTTATAATTTTAATGCGTAATAAATCTAAAGTATGAGTACTCGCGATGGTTTTAAATTAACATTACAGATATTTCAAATACGCCTTCTAACATTTCATCGGAAGGAACGAATAACAGTTTATCAAGAAATATTCCATTATAATATTTTTATTTGTTCGCATAAAGAAATCTCGCTATGAACACCCACCCCAAAACAAGGCTCGACAGTTAGAATTATGTGAAGTGAAATGAACAATACTTCGTCATTCATAGAAGTGAAAAGACTATTTTTTTGTAAAATATTGTACGTCACTGATACAAAAAGATTAAGTATATTTTCCCTGTTTGGCGTGTAATGTTTGATTGTAATAAATTTGTTAAAGACACATTATTGTAATTACTTTTTAATAAAATGTTTTTTTCTTTTTAGGGGATATGCGGTCGGGGAGCGGTTTGATGAAAATGTATTTGAATATTGTTTGTGTCACTCTCTCGCAAATACGTGTGAAAAAGAAAAGAAAAAATAATAGCAATAACATTGTTTCTATTAAATTATAAAAAATTAAGGTGCCTAAATAATAATATTTCTTCTTTATTTCCAAACCATCTGATAGAAAATAATCATAATTTCAGTAAAAATACTTGTTTGAAAGATTTTCATGTTGAAAGTAAAATATTAAAATTAGACAACTTGGAAATCTTAGAAATTAAAAAAACGATTCATATTAAGAAAAAAAAAATAACAAAATAAACAATATTTCTTTTAGTCTACTCCTATCTTGTTTTGAACGTATCCGTCTCACATTAACATCCTTTCGATACAAAAATACTTGATTTATTAATTTTATTGGGTACATACTGATAAATAAAAAAGGAAAGATTTCATAAGTTAAGAATACCTTGAATAAGACGTTTGTTTAGCTTTGAAACAGGTCGGTGGAAAAAAAAATAGTGGTTATAAACAAATTGGTTTTATTTATTTTAGAATATTTAAAAAAAAAATAAATTATAATTTTAACCGGGTCTATTTTTAAAACGAATTGGGACTTATGTCTCAAATAATGTACAGTAAACTTATGTATGTAAATAAATAAATATAAGGTTTTTATGTTTTTTGTTAAATAGTATTGTGTGTTTGTGGGAGGTATGGAGTCCGAGGCGAGAGGAATTGAAATTCAATCATTTACACTTCTAAAATTTATTAGAATATAAAACCCTGGTTAAAAATCCGGTGTTGCTTCAAGACTGGTTGGTTTTTGAATTTATTTTTAAAATATGTATTTAATTTTGTTCTACTAGACAATTTAAGATTTCATTTGAAGCATTTATTTGAATAAAAGCATCCCTTCAATAGAAACTAACAAACTCATACGTTCAAATAAACTATTTCTAAATAAATCCATGTTTCTTAGAAGCGATGTATCCAATAGTTGAAAGTACTCAAAACATCATTATAAAATATTACTTTGATTTTCTTAGGAAATTGAATAGCCTAAGGTTCGTGTACCAATTTTCGTAATTGTTATTCATTACCATAAGTGATCCATAAATTTATATTACCTTAGTTCAATTTGAAAAAAAGCACGACGTTATATCTATTTTTATGACAAAATAAATCGATATCGTGTCGAAGAATAACTGTCAATGAAATTAGACGTGATTTATAAAAAAAAAAAAAAATAGTTCATTTTCTTCAGAAAATCTGTTCATAGTGTTTGTCAAACCTAACTTGACCTCATATAATTTGAAAGATCAAAATCTTTTGAGACATTAATACTCACTCACATTAAGATAAGTCACTACATGTGGCGATGATTACAACATGGTGAGGTAAAGTTTAATGTTTATGCGAATAAATTAAATAAGAATAAACCCTAAATCGTTGAAATTCCTTCATTTTTAAATAGCTTAAGGTTGTTTTGTGTCTGTAAAAGTAAGCAAGTGACTCGGGAATTCGTATTTGGAATTTTCAATACAAACTGCAATAAATTTTTCTCTTTGAAGTGCAAAAGGTAAATTGAAAACACACTCGTTGACATGTAACCTCTATGCGGGCAAACTGGTTATATTGCTTTGGAAAATAATATAAAAAACACAATGTAAAGAAACAAGTTACAGGTTGCAAACAATGAAAATATCCACCCTTATTCGATTTATATTTATATTTTATGTGAACTTGGCATCTCAAAAAGAAAAAAAATCGTTTTGCTGAAAAGATTGACTTAAATTTACATGGTTATTAATTCATTTCCAATTAATATAAAGTTTACAATATATATTCGCGAATTGATCTTGGCTTCAGAAAAAATGTAGAACATTAAAAGATACATGTAATTCTATGTCAATATTTATAATAATAATCCAAAAAATATTATCTTATTGAATATTTTAAAATTTAGAGTAAATTAAATGCGGCATAGATTAAAAGCATCACAGATTCATGGATGCGTGTTTGAACTGCCAGGCTGAAGACAGTGAATACTGTTTCTTTACTATTTATTAGTTAAGGGGAGTCTAACAAAATATTATTCTATGTAGAAGGACGAAAGTTGATTTTTTGTTTTACTGGTAATGACATAGGATTTAGATAAACGTGGTATATTTATTCTTGAATTTTTCATCTGGATGATCTCTATTCAGAATGTTGTACATTCATGTATCTCATTTATTAATATTTTAATATATAGTATATCTTTACTTTAAGTAAGGAAAGAATATCAAAATGGATATAAATTAACGACAAAAATAACTGAATAAAAATCTTTATACTGACTTAGAACGGGTAAGCTTTCCCTAGTTAGGCAGTTTAAATGACTCAGCAGCAAAAAAAAATGCGTATTTATACTTCTACTATTCCATTAAATTTTTGTATGCATAATTTAATGTAAATTGCTGTAAAAAATACCATGTTTTGCGGACGGTAAGACGTATCAGATCATAAGACGCACCTTAAAATTTATCTATCAATTAAAAAAATTATATATATGTTTCGGACGTTAGACGCATCGAACCATTAGACGTTCCGCAATTTTCAGTAAAATTTTCAGAATAAAAAATTGCATCTTATGGTCCTAAAAATACAGTACGTAAATATGTAACCATAAAGAAACAAAAAAAAGTATTTTTCATCTGCAAAGCATTATCTTTGTCGTCAAACATTTTATCAAATGTTAGTAAATATAAGTATTTAACCACTTTTCATATTTTTATCCAGTGAGGACTTTCAGGTAAAAATCCGAAAAAAAAAATCTAATGGAGATAAATCCACCTCACGTTGTTATGGTAGGCACTCTTGCTTACTATGCTTAAAGCCCTTGGTCAATTTATGGCAGGGTTAACGTTGAATAATTGTTTTAAATGTAGCGCTACGCTGTTATATTGTATTGTTCCTAGATTGTCACCCAAAGTTTAAGATTAGTCACTTCATTTAACAAATGATCTAGATACACTGCATTTGTAATAACAATAACCTTCTCACTATCATTCCTTTTTCGCACTTATAATGCATAGGGAACTGCATTTTTACACTAATCGTAGAGTATCTTGATCATTTCTGTTACACGAAGGTTAGATAATCAGTCCATCAATAACTCAAAAAACACAAAAATCTTTTTGAAATGTTTTTTTTCCTCATGTTTTATTTATTTATTTCTTTGCTTATGCATACAAAGCTATTTTTCCAAGTCAACAAATATATTGTACAACAATTATTTTTCACGGGTTTTCGGTCCCTTTATTTTTATTGTTTATTTTTATATCTAAGATATTCTGGAAGCGAATGAATCTTCCCGCAGTGTCCCGCAATGGCATCATTTTTTATTTCTTCCTCAGGGTTTTCAAAAATTTGGCCGTATACTGTTCACACATTTCTCAGTGGAGTTTGACCTCTTGGCTTCGAACAAAGGAAAATTGTGTAATATATAGAGGACGTCCTGAGAGATTAGTCCGACGCAAGAGCAGCAAATATCATCTTTTTTTTATCATATGAATATTTTCGGGAAGCACCATGACCTGAAAGCATTTGTATTAGCAAAAATTTATAATATCTCAGCATACTTAAAGTTAAGTCTCACTTTCTATTGGGTGTAATGGGTTTATCATTAACATTTATTTTTATTTATGGATGTAGCTCTAACTCTACTCTACCTCTACTGGCCCACAGGCACGTTCTGGAGTATCAGTGTATTATTTATTTTATACATAACGTTCAGGCAGGACGACAGACGTTGTCTTGCCTAAACATTGGCTTGCCTGCTATAAGCTGGTTCAGAAAACGAAAACCTTGAAAAATTAGAATTTTCGATAAACAATATATTATGTGACCTTTGACATTGAGATCGCAGCGCCACCTACCGGCTTCAATTATAAATTTAAACCATTTGAAGACCTATTTGAACACACACAAAAAAATTCATCGAAATCGGTCTAGCTGTTTAGGAGTTTGGTGACATACACGCGAACTGAAAAATTATATGTATAACCAGATTCATAAAGATATAAGAACACACGTTATTTATTTTAGCTTTTTTTGAGCTATTTATGAATTTGTAATAAGGGCTAGTTTTATCTCCTCATCTGATTGGCTAGGAGTCCTTGTCGTGCTCAGATCAAAATCATGCATTAATTACTGCTCTAGTCAATAATCAAGGGAGAAAATAAAAAAACACTTGTTAATGAAGAAAAATTGGAAAAAAATATGACATTCAACTCATGTCCAACGCAAATTTAGTCATTCTTTTACCGCCAGCCAGGTTTTGACGCGATCTTGTTATTTAATTCGAAACCAAAAGAAATGAAAAGAAAAATACCTGATTGTATTATAAAAGCATGCGAAAACTATCCGTATGAAAGGAAAAATACTTTTTATTGATAATAAGTTACCTAGGTACTGGTTAATTATTGAATTTCAAAACTAAAAATTACTAATATTCATATATTTAATGTAAGTAGGTACCTAGGTATTTTTTTATGGTTGAATTCCAAAACATAAAATAGTTCATTTTCCACTACACATTTTTTTTGAAAATATCAAACTCTGGTCATTTCACCAACAGGGGTGTTCTTTATTCATGAATGCGATTTTTCAAAATGTATTGAATGTCAGTTAATATTATTTTAGTATTGCCAAAAACCAGTCAAAAGAAAAAAATGGGAAGAAATTATAAGGAAGTTAAGAAAATAATCTAATTTGGACCCATAAAAACAAATGTTTTTGTAAACATTCAAAAACAAACTATTTTCAACACAAAAAAACAACATCATTCCATTTTTTGTAAATGCATTCTCATCGAATGCAACCCTGGTAGGTTGATAAAAAAAAGATTTAAGCTTTTAACTTTTTTTTTACAGATTCTATTGAAAATTGTATTATCTACGAACACGCGAAGCGTAAAGATCCACATTTCGCTAAAAACCGGACGTAAATCGGTTAAGCCATTAAAGAGAAGTTCAGTGACATCACACGCACTAGAAAATTATATATATAAATAAACTTTATACTTTCACGTCAATTGTCAAGTCACATCAAAATATTACAGGTGTAAAATTTATAAAATATACAAAACAAAATTAAACATACCTGTAATTTTTGTGTTCTCACCGGGAATCGAACCCGGAACCTTCCGTACCTGAGTCAAGCGTCTTTACTACTGCACTACCTACGGAGGCCGCCAAAATTTAAATTGTCTTATGTATATTTTTTCAGTTTTTTTTTATATTTATTTAGAAATACAACAGCAATACAAAAGAATATATACAACATTAAACAAACATAAAATAAAACCAAATCAGATTTATACATAAATACAATTATACAAATCCAGTTCAGTTAGTTTTTGTGTGTGAGGATGCGTGGGTAAGTGAGTGCAGTGTGGTTTTGGTAGGTATGTGAATATGCGTGTGAGTGTATATGGGTGTTATTGAAAAATACATTATAATTACACGGTAAGCGAATCAGAAGAGAGTTCTGTGCAAAGTTGGTGCAAACTGTAGATACGTGGAAAAGAGATAGATTCGTGTGACGGGTACGGTAGCCAGATGCATTAAGGGCTAATTCAGAAACCAGAACAGGACTATCAAGACGTCCATTAAGAATGTCATGTAAAATCCCCATATCTAATACCAAACGACGTATAATTGCCTTATGTCTAGTACGGGAAATTCTGTAAAAAGTCTGTATTTACACGTTATATATCCCTTTTTTTTCAAGTTCTATTTGATTACTTCACTATTTTTTTATTATATGACATAGAAATATGATCATAAAGAGAGAAAATTTCCATTTTGGAAAAATTTTCTAAGCTAATTTATCCGCTCGCCCATTTTTCATGTTACCACCGTGTGTCATAACAATTTCGTCATTTACTTGTTCGGTATTTTTTACAGAAAGCTCTCAAATTTCATGTATAATTGGATCTAAAGACTTTGGATCATTTAATCCTTGTAAACTTGTACAAAAACTATATTTTTCAAGTTTCCACACTTTGCAAGAAATCAAACCTGCGATCTTATCTTAGTAAGCAAACTCGCCAGCAACTAAACTATGAGGTGGAATTATCTCCACTTAATTTAATTTTAATTTTACGGATTTTTATCCGATGTTTACCGCCATGTTATTTTTTTATACACAAAGCTTTTTTACCCGCCTGGACACAGACAAAATACTATATGATTACTTATTTGAAACCTTTGAAAAAAAAGTTCATTTCCATACGGCGTTCTCATTTTCTCAACCCAAATTTATGTATCTAAAAAAACTCCATACAATCGTGATCCACCCTAACGCTAACACGCTCAAAAACGGACGCCTTCCTGAAATTTATTTTAGATTTAGAATTTCCGTTTTCAGTATTTCGGTTTCACAAATTTTGTTTTCAGGTCTCGAATGCGTAGCGAAATGGTAATGAACCTCGACCCCATGTGTGGAAAAGCCTGAGCGAGCCTTAAAACGCAAATCAATCATTACGCCACTGAAATTTTTATATACATCATAATAAATTAAAATTCGAGACGCTTTTGAATATAGATTGTTAAATTAATATTTTGCAGAAAATTGCTTTTCGTGATAAAATATTTATTCAAACTTTAACGTGACTTTGAAAGTTTAATTAAAAAGCTCTAAGCAATATTTAAAGATTGATTTAGTTCATTTTAATCAAGATAATTAATATTTCTTGTAGTCAATGATCTTCACGTCATGTAATATCCAGATTTAAAAATAAAAAAGGTGTTTTAACTTTCTCATATTTCTTAATCCATGGACTAGGTAATGAGGCGTATAAAAAATCACTTTGTTTTCATAAAATACATACATATCAGTGGCGTGTCGTCCATACATGCGATACATGCGGCGCTTCCCTTTAATACTCGTAAACTATGTAGGTAGTAGGTACATAACTTGTAAATAAAATATATGTACACTCTTATTATTAGATCTCACATAAGAATATGTTTATGTGTGCCCTATTTCAAGATTTAAAATAATAAAAATAAAAACAAAGTATTTTAATCATAGATTATTGACGTAATTATGAAACGTAATCGCCCTTAAAATCGGCAACACCAACTGCGCATCACGGCTGACTACAGACTGACTGACGAACTGATACACATATAAAATATTAGACGCGCATATGCTCAAAATGCTCCTGGGATTTTGAATAGTTGGCGCAAGCGCATCAGAACTTAAACCGCTAATTCCGCGCATGTATTGGAGTGTTTTACACTGTTATATCAACCTACACTACCAACTGTGCATGCTGCTCGGATTTTGCATTTGTATGAGGATAAGATTACCTACCAAGTAATAAAAAATGATTTAAAAATACTTTTCCATTTTTGGGGGTAAGGACTTTTTTAAGGTTTTCTGCATTTTTTTGTGTTTTTAATTTAAACTGTTCACTAAATTGAGTAAAATATTCTGGAAAGAGGATTTTGTGAATATAATTTTCAATACATTATAGTTATGTAACAAAATGAGAATTTCAATCTGTAAAAAAACAATAATTACCTAATTAAAAATTTTATATTTTATTTAGTGTAAAACAGCGTTGTTAGGACTCTTGACGTTTTATCACTAAAACAATGTTGACTTCCGGTTTTTATTATGCCTTACCCAAGCAACGTAATTAAAAATTATTTTTGAGTTCAGTGTTTTTTTTTTCACGTATAATATAGCTTATCGCGATAACTTTTACATTTTTAACTCCAAAATTGCTGTCTGAATTATTATTTTTGTTTTTTATTTTTAGTTATTCGTTTTTTTATCTCAGAATCCCTAATATGGCCGCTCAGGGAAGCAATGAATGTGGACTTAACCGCGATGCTAATCGGAAAAATAATTGAAATTGCCTAATTGAATCTTTACTAAAGAGAAGTTTTAGTGATTTTCCATTTAATTAAAAGGAACATTATTATTATTATTTACAGGATATTTTGTTTTATAGATTTTTTTAAATCGGCATGCGTGGAAATTACGCCTGGAAATGGTATGGCGTTCTATCCTCTCTGTCTACCCCTTAGTAAAAGACTTTGAACTTATCTGAGAAATTTGCAATTTCGTTTCACGTGTTTTATTTTTGTCAGTTAACATTTTTATTATTGAGATGGGGTTCCACAAAAAAAGTG
Source organism: Micrasema longulum (assembly GCF_059751315.1). Lineage (NCBI taxonomy): Eukaryota > Metazoa > Arthropoda > Insecta > Trichoptera > Brachycentridae > Micrasema > Micrasema longulum. The sequence goes on along the minus strand of NW_028279398.1, from coordinate 122,266 downwards.
ACCAATAATAATTAAGGTTCCATAGACAAAAAATGGAAATTGCTGTTCTAAAGCATACGATACAAATAATCAAGTTGTGGTCCTGTGGCTAGTATCTCGGACTCACAGATCAAAGGTCCGTGATTCGAATCCCACTCTACCCCAACTTGATTCCCATTTTCTAATAGTGAGGTAAAATGGCCCTCAAAATTTAATATTTGGGTAAATCATAAGAACGCAAATATTTCTTTATTTAAAAAAAAGAAAAAAGTTAATAATAATATGTAAAAAAAATACATTTTTTTTTTTTTAGATTCTAATTTGTTTTTTACCTTCTTATGACCGCATGCCCAGTTTCAAAAGTCACCGCACGCCACTGATACATATATATATATTTCAACGCTTATAGGTACACTTAATGCTATTCACTATGTAAATAATGCAATTAAATATTTTTAAATATTTGTACAAAACCACTTTTCTACGGCTACCGGGTTCGAGACGTACACGTCTCTTCATCAGGACACCAATTAAACCAACATGCAAAATTCACTGTACACCTTCACCATGGTTATAGCACAAAAATTATAAACCAACACGACATGCACTGATAAGGTTTTGAAAATATTAAGTGTTTTAGGAAAAATAGTTAGAAAAAGAGGGAAGGGATGAAAGGAGGGGCGTGAAAAATTATTTTTGATAAACGACGCAACTAAGTAATATTATTCAATACCTAAATAGTTTTTCCCTAGCCACATGAGCAAAGCCGAGGGAAATAGCTAATTAACTAAATAAATTCGAAAACGTGCTAAAAATATAACATTTTTTTCAAAGTATGGCTGACGCAAAAAATACTTTTAAGACGTAATTATTATGTGTGGTGAATGAAGCATTCAGTTCTGTGTGTAAAATAAAACCAGAATCCTGAAAGGGTGTTTTGGAAGAATGGCTGCTCTCAGGTAAACATCCTGAATGAGGAAATCCAGGGGAGGTAAAATCATTGTAAAGTGGTTGGTGCGTTTGCCTACCATTTTTGAGATCCTGTGTTTGATTCCCGGCAGGTGGACGCAAAATGTTAATTTGAAAAGTTGTTCAAACCACAATATTTTATTTGAACTGGACTAGGGCTTCAAGGAAAAAATACAAATATATTGTTTTCAATGCCTAAAATATATATTTAAGAACCGAAATGTATTTACAAGTCATTCAAGCAGATCAAGTCAAAGAAGGAATCGTTTTCTAGAAATACCACATTGTAAAACGAGGCTAGCATGCATATTTTATAGGCCCAATTTAAAAAAAAAAAAATTTTACTGATAACATTTCATTAATCCCAAACTTTCCAAATTTTTACTTCTATTAAAAAACACGCACCATCCTGGATTCAAACTTAAGTAACTTAACTCTCTTTTTCTTTTAATATTTTTTTGCCAAAATAATAAAGAATATTTCAAAATTTTAGTATATTTTCTTAAATAAAACAAATTTATTATACCTGTCCATTTATTATGGAAGAAAACATTCATTAACATTTCTTGTATACCCACAAACAGGCCATGCCTTGAATTTTTTGTTGACTATTTTTACTGTTAATATGTAATTTATTGCTATGTAAGTATCCTTTATTTTTTGAATGCTTTGTTTTACCTCTTATGTATTTTGTAAACAAAAAAAAAATACAAATAAAAAAACTTTTTCGCGTTATTCAAAAAAAGCGTTGTTCAATTGTTGAAAGTAATTGAATTATTTGAAATCTCTAAATACTTAACTGGATCGTTAATTAGAGTAAATATCCAAAAGTTCTTGAACTTGGATAGACAACTTTTTACTTTAGTTGTCGACTGCTCTTAGATACTTTTCCTGAATTTGGATGTGGGTTTTACGATACCATCCATAAACTTTAGCCAAAAAGACAAATTTACCAGCCATGCTAACGTACAAAACCGCTTTGTTTTAACCAAAACTTTACCCATTCAGTATTCGAAATCCCCTAAAGTGACGCTTTTAGAGAGGGAATTTTAACGTTTAAAATATAAATGAAACATCTTAACAATGTGCTGAATTTGACGCATGGTACGAGTGTTAATTTAATCAGAACACTATTTTATTCAGTTTATTTTCGGAGCAGCTAAAACCTCGATCAGAAATACTTGTTTTCAAATGTATTTATTGTTCTCGGATAAGAGTTTTAATATTACGAATTCCTTCTTAAAATCTGCGGATGAGTGTTTATATTACAGGGATAACCACTCGGAGACTGGGTCAAGAGCCCATCTAGATTCAGCAAAATACAACTCATCAAAACGGTACACTCTTTCACATTACTTTGGAGAGGAGGGCAAATAAGCTCGCTGCTGTTTTCTTCGCGCCTGCTGTTTTGACATTCCCCCTTATTTGCTTGGCACTTTCCGGCGTGATCTGAAAAGGAGAAGTTTTATTCTTAACACGTAGGTTTTTCATCTAACTTGCTTAAACGGCAGAAGAGCGGTCGTAATTTGGAATGAAAGAACGCTCTATTTTATTTCGAAGCATTCTGTAAAGTAATATTTGACAGAGAATGTGAGGCTCGCTGAATCCTCAAATACATGTATCCACAAACATAAACAATTTCGAATTTAAATTTGAAATCAAACATTCGAAAGCTCAAAACGTTTTGGAAACACATGTAATACTTGATACATTTTTGAAATAACGGATAAAAAATATAGATTTAAATAGTTTCAATTTATTTTTTACCTAATAAATGTAGGAATTCAAATTTATCATCTAAATTCCCCGATCAAAATTAATTTTCATTTAAACATTTTTATTTGATTAAAAATAGAAATGTTTTTTGCGGAAATGTTGCATGAAAATCGTATTATCTTGATTCAAATGCAAATTAATTTGCACCCGGTTTTTAAAATCACAAATCAAATAATTTACGGTTTAATATAAAAACGCATGTCGTATTGGTTTTTTATTTTTGTGCAACAACTATGGTGAAGGTGTAAAGTAGGTTTTGCATGTTGGTTTAATTAGTGTCCTGACAGAGAGACGGGTACGTCTTGAAACCGGTAGACATAGAAAAATAGGTAAGTGGTTATGTACAAGTATTAAATAACATTGAGTAAAATGTTTGACAACTGAAAACAAACACATTATGTTGTAGAGCAGAAATATTTCTTTCGGATAATTTTTAATCGTTATTTTTTTTAACTTAAAGTGCTTATTTTAAAATATGGAAAAATGACACAGTTTATGTTCACACCCAATAAAATAAAGTTCTATAGACCTGCATTTTGTGGTATTTATTAAAAATAAGTTTGATTTAGTATGGCTTGTTTTTCTATTTTATTATTTGATAGCAGACTCGACAGACCTGCCCGAACGTCGACTTGCCTGCTTTAAGCTGGTTGAATAAACGATTTTTCATAAATAAGGACAAACAATATTTATTTTCGCCCTTTTTAAGCTATTTATATATTCGTAATAAGGGTTAGTTTTTCGTTTTATCTCTTTATGTGATTGGCTAAGATACCTCGTCGTACTCAAATCAAAACCATACAAAAATCACTATTCTAGTGCCATAAAAGTCAGACCTCGATTGACCCTGAGCATTCTAAAATTATGACACCTAACTCATACGTAAGGTGAATTTAGTCATTCTTTAACTACCAGCCGGGTTTTGACTTGACCTTGACCTGAAATAAGATAGACCAAATCTTGTCTTAATAGTCTTTTTTTCTGTTTCAACTTTAATTTTATTAAGCTGTATTTTATTTCATTTTAACCTGTATTTTAGATAAGAAAATGTTTAGTTTTTCTACTGACGTTTCTTGGTGGAACGGCATTTTAATTAAAATAAAAATACGTTTATAGTTTTATTCCACTTTTGCACTTGTATATAACATAAAAAAATTGTTTAGTCTCTCGCCAGTCTGATAATGTCAGTTACGACGAAACCCAGTCACTGACAAAAATGTATAAATAAAAGTGGAATATAACTATATACGTTTTTTATTATTACAATAAGAAATGTGTTTATGATTGTTGGAATAGACCGTAAAAGTCCTTCAATAAATACATAAAGAAATAATAATAAAATAAAACTCACTATATTGTTAAAACGTGCAAAAACTGACCAAATAAAAGGAAAAAGAATATTCACTGTCTAAGTACCTAAGTACTTGTTTGTAATTGAATTCCAAAACTAAACTTTTTTAATATTTAATTGAATTAGGTACTTAGGTACTTGTTTATGGTTTAACTCCAAAACATAAAATAATTTATTTTCAAAAATAGAATTCTTTTTGTAAATGTTAAACTCTATGCTACTTATCAACAGTGGTGCATTCTGTGTAAGAATCTGTTTTTCAGAAACGTAACAAAAGTCGGTTAAAATTATTAAAGCATTACTAAAAATCCATTTAAAATGAGTTGATATGTAGAAATTAAGAGATCGTAAGAAAATAAATCAAATCAGTATTCATTAAAAATAATTCATGTTTGTAAACGTTAGAATACAAACTTTTTTGACTTACAAAAAACAACACTCCAAAATTTTTTTTTATTAATTATTAGTATTTGTTACAATATTTTTATTATTAATTATAAACATAAGAAAAAAAATTAATAAATATATAAGTAAAATTTTCAAAAAACCGCATGTAAATTGGTCCGGTAGTTATCGAGTCTCTATAGACTTTTCCTTCCTAGGACATTCCTCTATAGGACAAATTTTTATACATTCATTTATATATACATATAGATTTACCTGTTTTACTTTCCCCTCTTCGTGTTTTTGTTATGTAACTTTCTGTGATGATTCTCAATACATTTTATTAAAAAATATTGTAAGTAGATCTAGAAATAAAACATGTTTCCATGGCTTACATTTATTTTATTTGGCAACTTTACAAATAAAATATTACAATACTTGAATCATTATATTGAATTTAAGTATTTTAAAAGTATTTTTTAACATTAAAGGTATATAATTTTATATCAGTTAACATGAAGTCCTTTAGTTAGATAGGTTAGTGAGTATTTAAATATTTTACAGATAATACACCTTTTATAATATTATGTACACAAATAGGCTTAATTATTTGTCTATTCACAAATTGCAAAGTTACACTTCTGCATACAGCTCAAAATAATAAACATATTTTTTAAGTATTGATAAAAAAATAACATATCACAATGGAACAAAACATTTATGTTAAAAAATGAAATTTTAACGCTCGCGGTCAAAGAAGCGATAGAAACCGACCTGGCTTAAACCGCAACAGTTAAAACTCAGATCATGTTAATTTTTGATTTGCGTACACTTAAAATTTCATTTTTTTACTCTTAACTGCTGATAAACAGAACTTATTAAAATAACATTGTCAAAAAGTGTAACAAATCTTTGTATACTAGCGATAAATTTGATGAATTTATATTTTATTGGAATGTTTCGAAAGTAAACTAAAAAAATACCCTTAAAAAGCAATTCAAGAGTCTTTACATGTTTATTTCTAGAGAAAGAAATAGGTATAATTTTCAATTTTAAAACGATTCAGATATTTCAATATAAAAAATATAAATTATTTATTAATTTGTAAAAATATTTGCATGAAATAGTTTATTTGATAAATAAGTAATTTAACTTTTTTTAAGAAGCTATATGACATTTTTATACACTCGTGTCTTGTCGAGTTATGTGAGTTCAGATTTGGAAACATATTATTAAAATTAATAAAAACATAGACATTTTGTAAATTAGAGAGATCATGGTTTTTTTTAGTGAAAATAAATAATTTGGCAAGAATTTTGCATTTTGCATTGATTACTAATTTATGTAACTGACAGTAAATAAAATATCGAATGGATGGTTTAATGAATTATAGAAATAAGATAATATCAAAAAAAATATTTTAAGGTACATTAAAAACCATAATCATTACAAAACAAAAAAAAACTGCGTTCGGTTATTTAAATAAAACATTTAAAAAATGCTGTTGTTTCTATATTTTAAATAAACAAGACGCGTGAAGAAGTTTGGAAGTGAAAATTCTTGATGGAAGTTCATTGTAATTTATTGTATGAGTGATACTTTGATCCACAAATTTGGAATATCCAGTGACCGGTTTGATCACTTTCGCGACATCTTCGAGATTGGTTGCGAAAGCGATGAAACTGACATTCGAAATTTGTGGATTAAAGTATCACTAGTATTTAATTTATGTAATAAATTACAATTCTTACAAGTTTTTAATCATACCGTTGTATTGGCGAAATGTAGGATATTCTTATACGAATGATTCAAAACCATATTTCATAAACAAGAGCGGTGACTTTTTAAGATTGCACGTAAATAAAATAAATATTTTATACAGGCGACGTACGAAACAATGTTATTGGAACATTTGCACCATTTGGTACGAATTTCCCCAGCCATTCTTGCATATGTTGCATATTTAACCGCCTCTGGAATAGAACCAAGCACGTCGCAATAATGTTTCTTCGTGTTGATGTTACTGTTCAGAAATTTGCTAACTGAACCAAACTTAGCTCCGAACTCGAAGACGTCACAATGACTTACTCAACCCAACTTGTAATTTATATTATTTATGCTACAGAACATGTCATTATTGTTACATAATTATTGAAATCTTTTGCCAAGTAATAGAAACGAACGTGTATTGTATCGGTTTACGTGTTTGCATGAATACAACATACCGTAATTTTACGTTTGAAATTTAAGTTTTTAGATTTATTTAATCTAGGTATTTCATAATGGTTGTTTTGGCAAACCAAACCAGGTTTTTGGGACATTAAGAGAAACACATCAAACAGTTTGAAGAACCTGAATAATTATGTAAAAATATATTTTTAATGTTTGATAATGTTGAATTAATTGTGTGCACGTGTTCATCAAAATATTGCAATGAACTGAGCTTATGGTAAAAATATATTTTTAATGTTTGATAATGTTGAATTAATTGTGTGCACGTGTTCATCAAAATATTGCAATGAACTGAGCTTATGGTATTTTTTTTCATTATGACGATTATGAATGTCTATTTTTGTGGTGTGTTAGTCTACAGAGCTGTCAAACAATTTGATAATATAACAATTCTTTAGATACTCGTAAAACAATATCATCTGTAATTGATTTACAAATAATGCAGTGCTTTTATTTCTGTGTACTTAAAAATAGAGCTAAAAATAGAGAACACAGCAATTGAAAATGCAATGCATTGTGTATTAATTGAAAAAAAATGTTTTGACTGAACAATAAAACCAAAAATGGCAGTTATAGGCCATTTAAAATATTATAACACGTTTTTAATAACACGTCAAAATAGAAGTCTAGACATTCACAGGGATAATGACGAGTCATTGGTTGGTTTAAGTGGCCATTATACACAATGTGTAAAATTCATCATTATTCGGAAAGAGCAAATGGGAAACCCGCGTTTTGGGGAGCAATAGAAAAAAACTTCTGACCCCATAAAAATGTTTTTTTTATTAGATTTGTTAGTTCAAACAGTTTTTTTACGTAGTTTTGAAAATAATTTCTGCTGAAGATGGCGGCTTTTAGTAGAAATACAGTGTTGCCATCAATTTTTGAAGCTTCTGGCAGTTTTTTTTCTTAAAAAAAAAAGGCTCAACGATCCCAAATTTGGATATGGTGCACAAAACATTGACTTTTGGAGCGAGAAATGGCCTTTTATAGAATTCTCGTGGGTTGGTGTCAAACCAGTACCGAAATTTTTATTGTTAACAGCACCAGAAAGGTAGAAATGGGTCTCGTCAGTGCTCCAAAAAGTTGACGTTTCAGGGATTTCAAGGGGTGTAAGTTCCTAATTCAGCATGATGTTGTAGGGGTGAAACGACAAATCAACCTCCGAGTGGAGCGCCTGGGTGACTTTTTGATGGCTGCCCTCACCAAGGTCACATTTTCGGGTGTTGTTACATTTCTGGGTCTTCCAACTACACGAGGCATTGCTAAGAATCCAGGTTAGCACGAATCCAAAGTCTGATTTTCTTCCCACCAGGGACCGAAACGTTCCGCGGAATGTTGAAACGCAAACGCATGGCTTTCTGCGTCACGATGACAGAACGGCTATTTTGTAAAAAAGTTGCGGTGGCGAAGCCACGATGCTTTTCGGTCCAAACCATGATGCGTACCGAAAACGGTAGAGCATAACGGTAACAATGTGATCCCGCCCAACTCCCTACCCCCTCCACGGCCGCGCAACGGATTTTTAAAACCCGGGCATACATTTTGCCCCACCCTGTACCTATGTTTAAACATCTTTATTCTACATTCCTTCAATTCTTCTATTTGTTGATCTTTTCCAAGTTAGGGAGTTGATTTTTTTATTGATTCTGGTGACTGAATTATTTCACCTGCTTACACAGGCAACGCCTGAAAATATTTTTTAAATTTTATGCATCTTTTAGGACTATGTAGATTAATAAAATTTTTGAGTTTTTATATTTCGAGTTTTTCCAAATTTTTAGACAAATATTCAGTAAATAAAGTGTACAAAAATTATGATAAACTGAAAACATTGTTGATATTTGTATTCATTGATTCATGTATTTCATTTATAACAGTTCTATCATGTGTGTTATATTGTTTTTATTTATGTTCTAGATAATTTTTTCTCTGATTGAGTTGTTTTGATACAAATGCATTTAATATCAATGAGAAGTTACTGCACGCTTATACACCAGTAGAGAAGGGAGGAAGCAACATTATTTGTCATCAAATATTTGTTATACGCTCTAATGGACTGACCACTATACCACAAACTACTAAAATGTCACTTTTGCAAATTTAATGGAATTGCTTGAATGTTCCCAGAATTCAAATGAACATAAATTCACACATGATTGTATATGACATTATCCCTCGACATATCTGTTTGTATGATTTTTATAGTTATAAATAATTTAAATCAGACATTATTTTTTCAAATTAATTTTCATTTTTTGTATCGGGTTGTGGCCCTGTGACAAGTGCAACAAGTAACTCAAGGACCAAAGATCCCTGGTTCGAATCCCACAGTACCCAAACTTAATACCCATTTTCTAATAGTGAGTTATTTAAAACTCGTTGAAAATGAACCTAAAAATGAAATATTTGGGCGAATCATAAGGACGCAAATATTTTTTTTTATAAATGTGTGATGGCTTCATATAAAAACTTGACTTATGAATAAACTGTTATTTTGTTTCAAGTCTGGTGTTTAACTGCGTTATTCTGGATATAACAATAACATTAAATAAACGGTTTACAGCTGTTTAGTTAAAAAAAATAGATTTTATTTATTTTTTGCTTCTTTTACTGAAGTGTATTAATAATAAAAATAAAAAGGTATATCACAGATAAAAAGTATTAAAATAACTCCAAATTGTGAAAAAAAAAAAAAACTTTTTTGCTTACAATTTCACTTGCTTTTTAAAACGTTAAGCAAAGCTATTATTATACTTATACATAATAGACACTGATACATTTACATATATGCGAATAATAAATAGATAAACACAATGTATACATTAATAATAATGACCAACTCATAATTCCTTTTCTAGATCTTCCAGTAGACTTTGCAATTTTATTACCCTGCACGCTTTGAAGCTAAATATAATATTTATTAAAATATGGTTATTTGCAGTATAGACAAGTGACATTAATAATATTGAAAACATTTTTATCACCGTAAACACCAAAGTTTACAGAACATGAAATGTCTTAATGTTTCCAATAAAACTATTAAACTAATCGCCATTGTGCTGTGGCTGACTCCGTTATAACCTGCTCCACCTAAAAAAAAAGCAATTCAATAAATATAACACGATGAAAAATTACGAGAAACGATAAAATAAACAGGCAAGAAAGGTTTGATTGAAAATCTTTTTAAAAAATATTTTTACTAAGCATTTCATGTGTACTTAATAAAAAAAATCTTTCTTAATATTTTTATCGTTTTTTTAATTCTCAGTATTTTATTTGTTTACACTGTTATATCAATTTTCATGTTTATATGAGCACATAATTTTACATTTTTTCTTCAATATTCATAATTTTATCTTACAGTGCTTCATTATTTTTTTACTCTTTTATTATTCTTCTCATTTACATACACTGGAATATTTGTTATAAAAAATTGCTGGCCAAGTAGTGTTATGTTTTGTATTTATCAGCTTTATAAATATATATTTTGAAAACAAAATAGAGTTAAATATGCTTTAGAATAACAACAAAATCATAGTTGTTTTAATATTTACTCAATGTCTTCGATTACACTTCAAATATCGAGCTTTACTATTGAAAAATCTTATATAACCCTAACGGGTTTTTAAAAATTACGAATAAGAAATTATTAAAGAAAAAGGTTTTATATCTTAATTAAAGATGTTGGACTGTATATTAAATAAATAATAAAAAAAAACTTTAATTCACCTAAAGCATGAGCCAAGTCTCTCCCTACAGGTGGCAGGTCCTGGTCGTAGGCGGTTCCATGTACGGGATACATAAGCGCCACATGCTGGCTCTCTGGGGGCGCTCCACCCCCGCCAATACCGTCCACGTGATTTCCTCCAACGCCCACGTGAACACTTCTGACTCTTTCCTCTTCGATACTTTTCTCCGTACTCTGGTAGTATACACTATAAACGCTGGCTGCACAGCGAATCTGCGAAAAAATACAGATTATAATAAAGTTCTCAGTAATAGATATAAGACAACCTAAGCATTAAGAATTCTATGACAGCTTCACAAAAAAATCCGACAGACACGATGACTAATAACAAATATATGACAGTAAAAAGATGACATGACACAGTAAATAATATACTTACAAAGATAAAACAAAATTACGGAGAGAAACTATCGTTTTCTGTCACCTTTATAAAGTTTTATTGTGTGAAGACATTGCATCAGTTAGTTAAATAATATACCAATGCTTTCAAAACTCTATTATATAAATTTTAAACTAAAGGGACTAGAAAAAAAATTAGGAAATATATTCTGTAGGTACGTCAATCATATCTTATTTTTTTGTGTTTTATTTTAATTTAAATTTATTTGGCATTTTTATTAAAAAAATAACCTTATTATTTAATTTAATATAAGGTTCAAATATGACTCGAAATTTGTTATTTAAAAAAATCGCGCTAATTTTATGGGTAGTATTTGATTGACAAGACTATCATAGACATATGTGTTAATTTTAAGCGTGGTCTGTAATGTAATATGTTTATGGCAGCATTGAAAATTGATTTTAAGTGTGGTCTGCAAGTTTCGATAAATTTTGGTTTATTTTATTCAATAATATCAACGCAATATTTGTTACCGAAGGGTGGTTTCTGTGGATGATACCATTCAGCGCATCATTACGGGTAATGAGATGTGAGTTTATAAATACGACGTGACAAAAAGCCGACAATCTTCGAAATAGAGCTTGCCAACTGAGCCAAAACCAAAATACCACGCCAAAATTGATAAAAAAAGTCATGGATATTGACTGTTAACTCCGATTATTATGTAGTTGTGCACTTAAAATTCCTTCCAATAAGCCAGAAAGTAAATAAGTATAATAACGATTTTGGTGAATTGAATCGTTTGGCGAAAAAAATTCGCCAAAATGATAAAGATTCTTCATTTTTGCATCGCGATAAGTTGCCGTTTTAGAAATCTCTACTTGTTGTACCGATTATTTGGCCAAAAAGAGGTTAAAGTCGTATCACATGCACGGAATTCACCTGATAAGCTCCGTGAATTTTTTTCCTCTTCCCGAAACTCAAATGACTACTTTGAGTAAAGCAGTTTTACTCAATTGAAGTGAAAAAGGAAATTCGCAGAGGGAACTGAAAGCCATTCCGACATCGGCCGAGAAATGCTATGAAGATTGAAAAAACATTGAGATATGTGTATTGCCTCTAATGGTGATTAATGTGAAGAAAATCAATAAATATTGATGATAAATTTGGCAAATTGTGTTTTTTTTTTAACAAATCTTGGCTCCTTTTTTAACATAAGGTTAATTGAAACGTCGGCAAAAGAAGGCGAACGCGGATTTTTACCAAAAAACTTAGAAAAAATTTAATTATCTGAAAATTAGCGTACCTACATACAAAGGTATATGGTATTTTCGTTCATAAGAAAATATATTTTTACTCAAAATAAATTAACCTAATAAAAATCTAAAATCTAAGGCGTAAAATTTTTACTACAATGTTTTGAGTATGTCCAAATGCTTGCAGACTGGCTGGATTTCCTGCCTAGGGAGTTATAAATATTTCAATTTGTTGCAACAGAGAAGGAAAACATTTTTAATTTTAATTTATTTTTAAAATATTAATTTATTTTTAAACATAGGCAGAATGGTGAATGTGACACAGTGTGTGAAGTGGCCACGTAAACCAGCCAGTGGCAGATCATAAGCTCTGTAAATGCTCAAACTTTCATTTTCCGTTCTCAAAAATATTTTCATTTTTTGCTGCAGCAAATTTAAGCAAAATTTGTATTTTAGTATTGCAGAATTGAAATTGTATAGAATTGAAATTCCAATCTTAAAATTCAATTTTGAAATCCCAAATTTAATATCATATTAAGTACCTGTTCAAAGCTCTATTCTATCATTTTTTATGTATAATGTAATGTTAACCATCGCTAGAATAATACATTTTAAAATTATGTTTTCTTTGTAAAGCTCTTGAAATAGCTAATTTTTGTTTTTTAATATTTCAAAAACAATTTATTGAAGTAATAAGATATTGGCAGAGGCTTCACACAAAATTTTGCTAAAAATTGTGCGGTTATAAAAAAAATTAGCATTTTCCTCAAATTATAGAAGTGTTTTACGAACATAAATACAATTTACAAAGTGATAAAGTAATTTTAATAATTACCAGATCTCGAATCCCAAAAATGTTTTCTTCCTTTTTTGTTAATAATTTAGACCACAAATTTTAAATAAAAACGAATTGAATTCGACCCATTCTGAAATTTTACATACCTCGTATGTAAAATTTATGAGGCAGAAAAGTAATGAGACAGATTTTTATTCACAAAAGTTTATATTTTTTTTAAACATCAATGTTATTCCCTTCAAAGTAATTCCCTTGGGCAACTACACACCGATGGAGACGTTGTTCTCACTGTTGGTTACAGCGCTGGAAGTCTTCAACCGGTATGGTCTTTAGCATGTCTGTTACACTCTTTTGAATATTTTCTAAATTTCCGAAATGACATCCTTTGAGGACATTTTTCAGTTTAGGGAAAAGTCACAGGGACTGAGGTTAGGTGAAAAGGGGCGCTGGGGAACCACAGGAATACCTTTAGAGGTCAAAAATTCTGTTATGGAGAGGGCAGTGTGACATGGGGCGTTGTCATGATGGAGCATCCATTTGCCTGCAACGTCTAGTTTCACGTGAATGATCCTTTTCTGAGCCTTTCAAGGACGTCTTTATAAAAAACTTGGTGTACAGTTTGTCCTGGAGGAACAAATTCTTTATGGACGATTTTCTGACAAAAAACAAATCAGCGTCGATTTGATTTTCGATTTGCTCATTCGAGCTTTTTTTGGTAGAGGAGAGTTTGCAGTGTGCTATTCCTCACTTTGCCTTTTGGTCTCAGAATCATATTAAAAAACCCATGATTCATCACCTGTGATCACGAAACTAAAGAAATCTTGCGCATTAGCGATTCTATCAAGAAGATCAAGACACTTGTTTTTTCGAATCTCCTTCTGCTCAATTGTGAGGTTTTTTGGCACCATCTTGGCACAGATCTTTCTCATGTGCAAATGTTCAGTCAAAATTTTATGAACGGTAAAACGGTTTTAATTTAATTGTTCACTCAACATTCTTAATGTTAACCGATGGTCTGATCTCACAAGAGTGTTCACACGTTCGATGTTTTCATCGATTTTTGAAATTGAAGGCCTCCCTGAACGATGTTCGTCTTCAACGTGTTCTCTGCCTTCCAAAAATGATTTGTGCCACCGAAAAACCTTAGCTCGGGATAAAGAATGTTTCCCATAGGCCTGTTTTAACTTTTTAAACGTCACATTTGCCGATTCTCCAAGCTTAACACAAAATTTAATGGTACAACGTTGCTCCAAATAACGCTGTTCTATTTTGCGTGACACACAACCAAAACACAACTTCACTAATAGCAGCCACAAAAATCACGTGGTTAACGTAAGGAGTTGAAACTCGCACTAGGCTATGAGAGGTTGCTGATACACGTGCTTTATAAAAAACAACAACGCAGTGTTGCCAGATTGCTTGCAGTGTTGCCAGTCTCATTACTTTTCTGTTTCGCTTCGTAGTTTGAGATATTACAAAGTTTAAAAAAAAAAAAATGTAATTTTTGAAACACCCTTAGCGTTGTATGATGTTGTGAGTGCAAATGGTACGACATGATCATTTGCTACATTTGAAGGAAAAATATCCAAACTCAATTAACATGTTGTTCTTGTTGATCATGATCGCATCCATCTCACTTTGCATCTCGCATCTTTACAAGAACAACATGACAAAAAGATTTGATTTTTTAGTGGAGCTTACATAAGCATACCATATTTAGATATAATATTCCATAAACACTGTTAAAATAAAAAAGAATAGTTTTCATAACAAAATGCCTTGATAAAGTAGCTTGTGTAGCTTTGAAACCAGTCGGTGGAAGAAATAAAAAATACGTAGTTAAGACCAAATTTTTTTATTTTTATATTACTAAAATTAATGACTAATAAATTACAATTCGTATAGAGAACATTTTAGAGAAGGTAATATGGAAGTCTAGGCATTTACAGAGCTCATGACCCGTCTTTGACTGATTTGAATCATCACCTTACACTGTGTTACATTAACTATTTTGCCTATGTTTCAACATCCATATTACTTTAATTTTTCCATTTTTTGATTTTAGTGAAGTAAAAGAGCGGAAACCTTTATTGTTGTAAAAATATTTATCTGATCGTAATATTTATCAAACAAGACAACGCTTGAATACATTTTTTTTATTTTCAAACTTCCTCTTAGACCAATTGGTTTTAACTTTGTTAATCTTAATGACTCTATAGGGAAAGGAATCTAGTATTTTGTGTTCAAGTATTTGGACAAACTCAAAATATTGTAATAATGAATAATCACAAAGCTAGATCAACAACAATAAATTTTATAAATTTGTTTATTTTGAAAATTTTTTGAGTATGTCCCAATGCTTGCAGACTGGCTGGATTTTCTCCCAAAGGGAGTTGTTCATATTTAAATCTGTTGCAACAGAGAGGGATTCCATATTCCCTTCTAAAAAAAAAAGATTATTTTAATTCACAGGCATGGTTCGTTCTTGGGTCTGTACTTTATTGAATTATTAGAACTTATAATAAAAAAAATTGAAAAATACCTTTAATTTTCCAGTTCCAAAATGCTGAGGAGTTACCAAAAAGTGAATTCCAACCACGGCAGTCTGAAACCCTTCAGAGTTTGTAAATTCTGGAGACCGATATCGCTTTGTATAACTTGGGTTTGCCTGTAACAAAAATATAAAATTTTTAAATATTTTTTTTAATATGAGAAAACTCAGAGCTATATTTTTTCTTTTTTCATTTGTAATAGAACATCAAGTTATATAAATAAATTTTATTTTATTTTTGTACATCGTATTATCATCGCTGTATTTAATTTTGTTTGTTATTTTGAAATATCTTGTACACCCGTGACGTCACTTGTTGTCGGTGAGTTGTCCTGATATTTAAAAAGTAAGTGAACCCCGTACGTAAAAAAATACGCTGAATATAGCTTAATGGAAACTAGAAATATATAAAAACATTTTTTTTTTGTGTTTTCTACAGGTGTTTACTACAACTTGTGACGTCTTAGAGTATGTAGTTCATTTTCAACAAATTACAACAGGGGTAGAGAACATTAAAAAAAAGAAAATATGGTGAAACCCAGTACAAACATTTGGCGAAACTCAAAATATTGTAATTAAACCAACTTTTCCAAAAAGAAGTTTAAAAATTGGAAAATTTATTTTCAGATTTTGCCTTGTTTGTGAAATATTTCAATCAGACTATTCAGAACAATAAAGGTTTCAGCTCTTTAACTTCACTGAAATCTACCGATGGGAGAATTGAAGAAATATGGATGTTCAAGTATAGGCAAAATGGTGAATGTTACACAGTGTGTATAGTGGCCATTCGAACCAGCCATTGACAGATCATAAGCCCTGTAAATGCCAAGACTTCCAGATTCCTTTCTTTAAGGTATTCTCCATTCCTGTTAAAATTTTGTTAACACTTTAAGTACCGGTCGAATACACATAGAATTTACCCTGTGCCCGGCCCATTTTCGTGAAGGGTTTGTGAAGGGTTTCTTAAACGTGTCATAATTATAAAAATACTCAATTAAATCAATTTTTACTTCTCATGTTTTTTTTAAACAATTTAATAAATCATTTTTGTATTTTAGTTTTGCTAATATTGGCCTTTATGGAGAACCACATTGCAATGTTCGCATATATACCTACTGCGTCTCACTCCTTTTTTTGTGCTTTGTATTCCGGAGCCGTGTAAACACGTGATTATAATGACCATGCGTTATGTCCCGGTTTCGTGTTTTCACGTCGTTTACCAGCAGCAAAAAAATACTAATAAGAGTGAGTAAATGTCAATAAAATTTAATTTTAAGATTTATTGAACAGTTGGTAAATCACGTGTTTACGCTCTGGGATACAAAGTATTAATATAAACGTATGAAAACTAATATATTTGTTTCATATTTCAATTTATATTCGAACATATAATGTAATTTTTCTAAACTTTAGAAATAAATAACATGCGTGGTCAATGTTTCAACTAAAATTAATCATAGACAAATAGTGAGCTGTATTTTTTTTTCTCTTAAACCCATTGATGAACTTTTTTGATTATTACTAGTCTTTAAAAAACACTTAACTATTCAATTTTTATTCAAATTTTACGTAAATATTTTATAAAATGAAAATTTTCATCACAATGAATTTATAAGCTTATTCATTCATGTTCAAATTTAACACATTTCTTTTAGTGCAAACAATAAGAATACATTAATCAAGTTTATCTTCAACAGTGTCAGAACCACCAGACACATTGATAAAAATCGTAATGGAAATTTGATATAGTGTAATAACGGTTTTGTGTTTGATTTTATGACCGCTTTTATGTGTTAAATGGATGAAAAACCAATTTCTAATACAGCTATATATTGTATTCATTGCCATTTTATTTTAATAATACAGTTCTGTGTGTAAAATATAACATAAACCCTGGACGCGTGCTTTCGATTCGATAGCAACTTTCAGATATAAATTCTAAAAAATAAAATCAAGTGGAGATATGTCCGTCCCGTAGTGCAGTGTTAAACGTCGACCATTTTGATGTCCTGGATTTGATTTCTGATATTATGGTGCAGCGAGGTCAGAGATATGGTAGTTATTCTTCATAGTATGTTACAGTACAACAAATTAGTCAAAAATTTTCGCCTTCGAATTTAACAACAAATGAATCAATAATTCAAAGCATCAATAATATTTTAAGAGTGTTCAAATATTCGTAGACATGCTAAATTCAGATCTCAATTTTTTGAAAATGTTTTTTTTTTAGATATTGCCTAGTAGGTGAAATGGTTCAACCGGATGAAACTCACACACATAATAAAGGTTTCAGCTCTTTTACTTCACATAAATCAACATATGGAAGAGTTGGGAAAATGTGAATGTTTAAACATAGGCAAAGTTGTGAATGTTAGTGTGTAAAGTGGCTACTTAAACTAGCCAATGAAAGGTCATAAGCCCCGTAAATGCCTAGACTTCCAAATTCCCTACTCAAAAACGTTTTCTCTCTCTGTTGCAAGTTTTTTTATTGAAAGCATCTTCATCGTACACTATAAAAATATCGCTAACAGCTTTGGCAGCTTTATTCCACGATTGGACGCAAACAAAAAAGGCGTTGAAAATGCTCACATTTGTCTTCTTGACAATATGTATATATTTTTTAAAAATATATTCATTCTTATGATTTACCCAAATATTTCATTTTGAGTGCCATTTTCTACGATTTGTTAAGAATTCACTATTAAAAAATAGGAATCATGTTGGGGTAGAGTGGGCTTTGAACCACAGACCCTTGAACCGTGAGTCCGAGACACGAACCATGGGACCACAACCCGATTTATTTTGAGAAAGAAAACAAAAGAAAACATATTAATAAACAAATATTTTAAGAAGCATTTTTAGAATAAGGAAATATCACACGAATACCGATAAAAATATATTTAATGGATTAACATGAATTAATTGTATTTTCAAAATCAATATCAATATTGTGAAGAAATGTTTTCATAAATAACATTTAAAAAAAAACTTTAAAAAAAAATACGTCTCTATAAAAACGCAACATGTTTGGCCTTGACAGTTGTGATTCCAATAAAACAGAAAACACAAATCGTGACGTATTAGGGGCGTGACCAATGGAATGACCATTTTTGAGGGAATTTAAAATAGCAAATTTAAAAAAATATATGTCACTAACTGATATTTTCTAATTGGTGGGCTTTTTCGATTCTACCTTGTTTCTTTCGCGAAGAATAAAAAATATTTGATATTTTTTCATACAAAGCACATGTTGTTTACCTAATAAAATAATAAAAATGATGTATAAAAATATGAAAACAAAATCTGTATAGTCATGTAAATAAAGACACAATTTGTTTTAATGATTTATTTTATTTGAACCGCTTTGTTGTGTTAAATATATTTCGCTATCGTAGTACACATTTTCAAAATATTTTTCGTGTCCGCATTTTGTTCACTGACGCTGCTATTGGATATGGCTCGAAAACAGCCACTTTGATCTCACTAACGCTATGCAAATATTTTTACATCAGCCCCTTACGGAAGGGTGTTGATTTTCTATTACACTTCCATAGTCAAACAAAAATCTTTATGTTTGGAATCGAATAAACTCGTGTGATGATAAGTTTTGTGAAAGGAAAATCCAGGAAAATCTTAAAATAACGTAAACAAAAAAGTTATCAAAAGTTGAAAGCTCACCGTATCCTTAAAATACTATTGCATTTGTCAGATTTTGACTGCAATTCGTATGTTAAGTTAGCAAAAAAAGGCTGATTTCTGAATAAAATACAAGTAAAATATTTATGTTTGTAAGTGAAAATTATTGATGAAAGTTCATTGCTATTTATTATATTAATAAAATACAAGTGATACTTTAATCCACAAATATGGAATATCCAATGACCGATTTCATCGCTTTTGCGACATTTTTGAGTTTGGTATCTTTATTAAGGAGTTCAATATGTTTATACAAAACAGAGGTAAGGATACATATGTGCATTCTCCATTACTTTACCCTTTGTAATATATGTTTACTTATGACTTTTTACTTGTTTTTTAGAAATCATAATTCACAAAAATTCCACTCACGAAGGATGGGACACATAAAATGAAATATCTACCTGAACTGATTGAAATAGCATTATATCAACTCATTAGTTTACCCGAAAAAATGTTGATAATGATCCTTAAGATAAAAATAACTTTATTTAATTTACTTTCATCTTATTTTGAATTACGTATCCTAACCTCTGTTTTGTTTAAATATATTGAACTCCTTAATTAAGAAACCAGTCTCGAAGATGTCGTGAAAGCGATGAAACCGGTCACTGGATATTCCAAATTTGTGGATTAAAGTATCACTAGTATTTTATTCATGTTATAAATAACAAGCAGAAATGTAAAAGAAAAAGATTTGTAAAATGAAAAAAAAAACAGAATCATCAATGAATTTGTCATAATATTATAAGAAATGAAGTTTATTTTAAATCATGAAGCATATTGTTTTGCAGAAAACACTCGAATCGCTTTATCGGTAATTTAATTTATTCGTAAAAACAAAGAAACTTAAATTGTTAAAACAGTCAATGTAAATTTTCCATCCCAGACTTATTAATATATCATACCACAGTTTGGAATATTTTATTAATTCATTTATAATATTTTGTTTGTTTAATTTTTGACCGTTTATTTGTGGTTTTGACCTGGTGAATTTATAAATTCTTCCACAATTTTTTGTTTTAAAATTTTTTCTATTTTAAATTCTTTCCCTCCCGTGCCAAAAGTCATATTTTACTTTATTTTAAAATATGCCTGAGATCCACATTAAACATAATATTTAACTTACAAACAAAGTTGCTTCATAAATTATTCACTCATCAATCCGCGCGCAACACACTTCTCGTTTTATTTTTATATTTTATAGTAAAATACGCACGTGTCGATTAATTATTAAAGTGGCTTAACCTTGCTTTAATATGAGAAGTTTTACTAACAAAACATAATCATTTAAGTTTTTCAAGAAGGAATTTTCTTGTAAATAGGTTTTTTTAAAAAATACCAACTATCAAAATCATTTTATAAATATTCGAAATGGAAAATGATTATTAAAATTAATTATGCGCATTACTTAATTAAACTTCTCTGCTTCTACCCACTAATTTGTATTTTTATCTTAACAACTCCTCCAAAAATAATAAAAATGAATGTTCATTCGGTTATTTTGCTAAGTTAAAAGTTTTATGTTTGATGAGCCTAGAAGAGAAATAGCAGAAGAGTGTCGTTTTTAACGTGAAATTTTACTCCTTAGGGTTGAAGAAAGGTAAGTTCAAGAAAAAATGTACTTTTAATAACAAGTATGGCTTCAGAGAAATTGTAAATATTTGTCAGGGAAGATTTTTAAATAAGGGAACGTAAATATTTTAATGAATATGTTGACTGTTTCTAATTTTTAATATTTGTTGACAGTGACATAATTAAAGGTTTTTTTTTAATTTGATTTATTGATACTTTTACAATGTTTGTATTCTTTTTTCAAAACAGAATAATGTTCTCTCACTGGGGTGTCCCGTGCCGAGGGAATCATTTTACAAAAAGTGAAACATGCCTTAAATTAGTTATTTAACAAAGTTAACATAATATTATCAATATAAAACCTAATTAATCTAATAAACATAATTATAATTAAAATAATAAGCAATATAAACTAAAATAATTTTAAAAAACATAATAAATTCATATGGACTTGTAGATAAAATTTCATAATCAGGACACACATTTTACTTATTTGGCTTGATCCACTCATCGATCCGTGTGCAACCTACCTCCACTATCCATTTCTTAATAGCAATTTTATATTGTGAGTACTCACTTATCGTCTTTATGGATAATGAAAGTAGATTGTACACTTTTACCGAGTAGTAAGCCAATCCTCTTTGACCGAAGGTTGTATTTTTTTTTTGCAGCATCAGGGTGGAGTATCTAGTAACTCTTGTATTTGTGAAAGAGGTTATGGAAGTTAGAAAATAATGTTTGTGTGCGTGTAGTAACAGAGCTTTTACATAAAGTTGTTTTATAGATGTCAAATTAAGGTTTACAAATATACCGAGGGAGCTAATTCTGATTGGGACTCTTAATATAATTACAATTATTATTTGTTTGATCTGTGTGTCATTTGCACTTCCACATCTAATTATTCCATATTTCAAAACTGATTGACTTATTGCGATATATAATTTTACAAGTCCTTTTAGGGTTATTATATTTCTTATCGTTTCATAAAAAATCATTTGTTTTTTCAATTTATAGATAAAGGTATTATTAATATATTATTTTTAATTATTAAAAAGGATGATAAATTTTATTGGAAATCTACCTGGTAATTTTCACAATAACAAGTATATTTTTTAACGAAAAACGCATCTTCAACACCAACAAAATGGTGAATACACATTGGCAAATACAATGTGTAACTTGTTAAACGATCATTTCAAAAAGACATCGAAAGGTTATAAGCCCTGTAATCAACCATTAATCATGTAATCAACCAACCCATCAACTCGCCTAGTGTAATTTGACCTATTTTTGTCTTAAAGATAGTACAGATAATTAATTGTGCATTTCTTGTACGCAAACAAAAAAAACTACATACCAATTACCTTGTATGGATGAAAAATTGCATATAGTAAGAGAAATATAAGATTAACTTAATTTCCCACTCTAAAGTAAATAAAAGACTACAGACAACAACAAACCAATCAGTCAATAGTAGATTAGTAGTTCAAGTAAGTTTAATTTATCAGTTCTAATGGCTTTATCGACGATTTTGTAGTATATTATTCAACATGTTATAAATTCACATAGAAACATAACCTTTTATTTGAATTTGTAATTCAGATTTTGATTGCTGTAAACTCCTCAATCTTATTAACTTCAAAATACTGAATCGAGTTACTAGAATAACTGAATTGTTTGCAACTACATACGTAGACACAAACTATGCACGATATTCTCTGATTCCGCGTTTACACTCCTTAACCAACAAATTTACTTGTGATGTAGACCTTTTTAATACAACAATATTCATTTTAAAACGTTTTCAAATACATTGTTTAAAGCTATTTTTTAATATCGATTTGAAACATTATTTTCATGCACTTTTTTTCTGTTTTTGATGAGTATATTTATTTTATTATACTCTCACTGAAATTATTTTTATACGAGTAGTTACCATATTTATCATCTTCTTATAAACTTACCATAATTTAGCTATTACAATTTATTTTTGAAATCGATTTGTTAATACCATTTTTTATGTTTGTATTTTTCAAAACATACAATTTACATTTTATTACTAACTTTTTTACAATTTTGAAAAGTTTTATACACCTACTGTTTTATTTTTATGCATCTTGTCTTACTTTACAATATCTGGTAATTTTGCATTGAAACACGTTTTTTTTACTTCCACATGTCATTTTTTTTTAAATATTTTAAAAATTGTAACTATATTATTACCTGTATTTTTTAAGAAAACAGCTCTTGGGCGTATTGTAAAATCAAACTTTTAAAATAAAAAAATAACCGGGTTTTCTACTGCTACCTTCAACTGGTGTAGGAGTTCCCTGCATTAATAAGAAGAGAAAGAAAAAAACCCTCACATACGTTTTTGACAAAAAAAACTCTTTTTCTGTTTCCCTATCAACATAATTACTTCTAAATCATTATTTACTTAGTATTTTTTAACCCTTTTCTTGGCAATTTTTAAATTCATTTTTCCATTTTTACTCACGAATTTTTTCTCAAGACTAAAAAATCACTCAGTTTAAACTGCTTCACCATAGTATGCTCCATTTTAAACTGCGTTATCAAAATTATTAATATCAACATATATGAAGAACGCTTTATAGAAGGCAACAAAGAAGTCTAGGAATTTACAGAGCTTATGACATGTCGTTGGCTGGTTAAAGTGGCCATTTTACATACTGTGTCACATTATACTACAGATACGCGCAGGTTAAATGTGAACAGCAATAAGTATTTATATTCAAAATAGCAGTCCGAATATCTTCAAAAAGATATAAATATTTAGTTTTGAAAGGTTTTGGGTTCTCGTTTCTCAGAAAGGTCGAAACATGTATTTTTGAACAGACGAAGTGCTCTGGGGAAGAAGTAAATGGGAAGCCAAGAGTTAAGCTGGATAGTTTACTTCGAAATACTGTGGGAAAAGCTTTCGTTTGGATATGTTTTATCATCTCGTATTCAGTAAATTACCTACATATTTAATAACTTCTAAGAAAATATGATTTGAAATCAAAACAAGTTTGTCATATTTCTGTGAAAACATATTATCATAAGATGTACAGGTTTATAAATAAGATATGTATTTGGGACATCAAACGGGTGATACAACAGACATATTACATGTATACAATTACGATAACCTACCGAATATATACGTAAGGGTAAATCACGATTGTACTGCAAATGAATAAGACAGTCTTATCTTACTAAATGTTTTGAATATTTGTATATAACCACATACCAACTTTTAAATGTCTTTCGATATTGAGGAGCACCCATCTTTTAGTAAGAAAACCAATTAAACTAACAAGCAAAACCTACTACACATCTTCACCATAATTGTTGAACAAAAATATTAAACCAACATACCAATTTAAAACCTTCTAGTAGACAACCCGAAAATGCTCTTATTTAGTTGACAAAGAGACGGGTACGTCTCTAAACCGGTCGGCCCCGTGGTGTAAAGGTCAGCGCGTTTGCCTACGATACTAGAGGTCTTGGGTTTGATTTGATTCGAAAGAAGAAATAATAAATTCAAGAGAAATACGTATTTGCCAATACTTAAATGCAATTGGAAATTATATCAAATAAAAACTATTGAAAGGTAGAAGAAAAACAAACAAGTAAGTAATTTTTTTGATAATGGATTTGAATAAACTTAAAACAGCTGCAAATGAACTAGATATTGTGAACTTGTTGGATAATAAAGCTTTGGACAGAATGACTGCAGCCGTTCTATAAGTGTTACCTTACCTATGCATTAGTATCAATGAATCATTATTTTGGTTGGAAGAAGTAATGAAGCGATGAAACAATTAAGTACTCCTAGTGTTGACAGCAGGTACTCTAAAATGTATTAATTCAAGTATTTTTGGAACGTCAAAAAGAGATTTATCACAAATACGGTAACTGGTTTCAGAAGAAAAATATACTTACGCCTTGAAGAAAGAACAATCGTATTACGAAACTACTAGGCATATTAATTTTCATTAAATGGTTTTAGTTAAGGACGCGAGATTGACGCGCGAGGAGGCGAGAGTTGGCGATAGGGTCTGCAGGGCCTCGATTGTGATAAGAAGAAAAAAAAATAATTCCTTCACCTTGACGGTATAGTTGAAGATAAATTCTCTCTAGCGATTACAAAGATACGCTACCGAACCCCCACCTTTAAGTTTTGAGTAGATACATCGATGTGAAGCAAGATGAAGCTTACGTCACGATACACATATCTATGCACTGAAATGACATAGCTTCGTCATAGATATGACGTCATAGTTGAAGATAAAAGTATCCCGTCAATCTCCAATCAAGTTTTGATGTAAGTACATTGGTTTATACCAACGAGTCTAGAACCTCTCGATACGTTTATCTACGCATTAAAAGTGATAAAAATTTTGTTCCACCTAGCAATTTTTCCTTTAATTACGATTTATTTCAAATTTCTTGTTGGTACTTTTTTTCCTAAAGGCCTATTTAAAATACAAAACAGAAATGTCATCTTTGAAATGTCATTGAGTTGGGATAAAATTTTGACAGTTAGTACAACGCCACTAGCGGTGAAGTTTAAAAACTCTGTGTAATTGCAGCGCATGCGTAAGACCACGTGACCTCAGAGACGATATAATTCGCATCGGAAACATTTCGAAAGAAATATTGCAAGTACAGATAATATTTTTTTTACTATTTTTTATTATAATTAACACATATAATACAAATGATACAAATAGTACATATGATACTCCAAGGAGTTATTTAAAAAAGAACATTTGGGATCGTATAGATAAAAAAACATTTTTGTGACAATACATAATATCATACATCGTTGATGCATTCGAAATAGTAAGAAAACATTTTATAAGAAACATATAACATGGTACTTTACACCATCTTTACAAATTACATTAATAACTTATACTATCAGAAAGATTAAAGTTATATTTTTTAATTGCGACACTTTTGGATTTTCTATTCGACTTTTCATGTTTTAGCTCATCGAGCAATTTATTAAATTAGGTATTGCCAATATTTTCCAGAGACCTTCTGCCGAACTTCGTTAAGCAAAACCAAAACACATGAAGATTTCCTGAGTAATTGGTTATTCATAAGTTTCGATCATTGATTTCGAGATGACAAGTAGATAGACCATACCGAGGAAGATACAGATAGTACAGAAGTCAAACATATCATCTTGATATGTACAGATGAAGATAGCGTTCGTAATTAAGGCCCTAGAAGCGTCTGTTGAGGTCCACATGTTTCACTTAAGAGCGGATGTAGGAAAACAGAAATGTAAAAGATTTTACACAAAATATTTATTCTCGGTACTGATGCTTAGATACGGAAAAGAGTACACTGTTAAAATGCGATTGCGAACGTGTAGTTGGCAAATATATGGTAGGTTGCAACGATTATATTTCATCCTGCCACGTTGGGCGCCATTTTAGCGTCCCTTTGTGAGAAGTGTGAAAAATGACCAATTTCCATAAAATAAAAGAATGTTAACACTCAATGTATCAACAGATTTCAAAGATTTCTATATGGTTGTGGTTCAACTTTTTTGTAAATTTTTGAAATTTGTTGATACATTGAGTGTTGACATTCTTTTATTTGTTAAAAATTTGACATTTTTCACACTCCTCACAAAGAGATGCTACAATGTGCACAAATGTCGAGATCCGTGCAGTAGGCAAATTTGAGACTAGCGTTATCGTCAAAATTAAGAAAGAGGTACGGCATTTGGTCAGGTTCAGCAAATGTACAGTGAAAGAATGTCAAAAAATAATGACGGTGCAAATTTCTATGAATTTAGAAAATAAGGAAGACGAAAAAATATCATATATTATGTATCTAATGAATATAAAAAAATAATTAAGACAAGTTCTCATAGCTCAAAAAAAAAAGATCATTCCCTTTCCACACCTAATGGTGCATAGGGCGCTGTATTCGTTCACCAATCGCAGTGTATCTTGATATTTTTTTGTTAAATGAATATAAGACGATCAGTCTTTTGCTATGTCCAGGGACTATAAAATTAAAAGTGAAAAATACCTTTTTAAAAAAAATATATTTTACGTCAACCATGTCAGAAATAGAAAAATAATAATATTTTTTTTAAATATCAACATTTTCCATTTAGTTAATTTTTTTTAACACAAATAACAAATATGCAACAAAAATACTTTTGGTTAGAATCGTTTGGCCGTTGGTCAATTTTGGTCAAAAATACGTTAATTTGGACTTTTTATTAGGCTGTTTTTAACCTATCGACCCATGATTTATTTTTTTTATACTATAATTGAACGTCGTTATGCAGAAAGCAGCCAGTCCACAATTATGAAAAAAATTGATATTGATGTTATCGGGTGCAGTAAGGTCAATTCTATGTCCTGCTAAAAACAGCAAGACCATTTTTATACAAAGAATTGTTTTAATCACCTTTCAAAAATGGTGTCCATCACAAATACGGCATTTCTTAATTTGCAGAAAACACTTACAGCACTAGAAAAATCTTAACCGGGTTAAAAAAATTATTAAAACTGGTCAAACGTATAATTAGATTATTATTTGTGATGTAAAAAAAAAAACAATGATTTCATAGTTTATCATTTGTTAAAGTCAAAAACAATCCAAGTGTTTTGCAGATTTGTTTATTTACTCATTTCACAAAGGTGCTTTTATTTCAGTTTCACTTTTCTATGGCTGGCTGCTTTCTGCATAACTATGTTCAATTAGTTTTCAAGATAGCCAGGTTTATAAATGGGGAAAGGATTTTTACTATACGAAGCATACGACATGCTTGCGACTTATCTTGGGATACGACAGTATGCTTCGAAGTTCCAGGCACGAAGCCCAATACCGTACAGCAGTTACGCCTATAAAATTTATTAGGTGTGTGATACATGTACTTAACATGAAGAGGCATATTCTACGTGTGCCTTGCAAATCAGCAAACTTGAGCCAATATTTTTAATGCAAATAAACGTAAAACATACTTTGGTGAACAATACGTAAAACAGTGCTTAATTTGTTGTTAATTTTTTATTATGAAAACTTGACTAACTTACAACTCTGTTATTGTTAATTTTCTCTGTTAATCTTTGTCATAAACTTTCAAATTATTTCAAACTTAAAATTTTTAAATTAAATTTTTATGTTTTTCTTATTATGTATTTTTGTATAATTTAATTTAGTACGTACTATTATTTGGCATTTGATTTATTGCTCCTATTCCTTATATTTCTTACTATAATTTAGTGAATTTCTAGAAAACATAACTCAATTATCATTTTAATTATGCTTTTATATATATATATTATTTTTCTGTTGATTTAAATCATGCTCTTATTTTGTGTTACTTTTTTTTTTATACTACTATATTTTACTATTATTTGGTTGATTCTAATGATACCACTATTTTGTATATTTGATTATGTGTGATTCTTAATTTGTATAATTTATATTTTAAAATTTATTTCTGATTACCTTTTTTGCATTGTATTCTTTAGAATTTGATTATTTATTACATTTACCTTTTTTTCTAGATTGTGATTCTATGTCATTATACTTTGATCTAATTAATTTTACAATGTATTTTTATTGTTATTTATTGTGGCTTGACACGAGCATAGCCTAAAAAGCGTTAATAAGTTCATAAATATTTAATTTTGTAATTTTGAATGAATAAATAAATAAATGGGGTTGATAATTCCAACCGTCTATGCACTCTGTAGCTGCAGGTGTTTTAAACAGCTATTATTTGTAAACGATTTTGAAAAAAATAATCAGAAAAACCAAATTCAATTTTTAAATAATGTAAATGGGGGCAAGGCTTCATACCGTCTATGTGCTCTGTAGCAACAAGACATGATAATCTAGCTCCTGTCTTTTTTATATTATTAAAATTATTATAATTGGAAACAAGTAACTTGAATCCCAACCGTCAATGCGCTATGTAGCTGCAAGACGTGTTAGGATATTGTAAAGCGCCTTTGAGGTGATAAATTATGCACAATAATAATAATAATCATTTTGTTCACTAAACACGAAAGTCAAGCATACTTTGTTTATGCTTTAACGATTTTAAGCTTCATGTTCATATACGTATTAGCGGCTGACGTGTGATAACTGTTAAATGGATCATTAGGTGAATAAAGGTTTTTTATTGATTAAAAATGATATCGAACAACATAAAACAAACTGTATAATACAAAAACGTCTCTGCAACTCGTAAAAAGGAGGCGAGCGTTGCACAATGGATTTTAAAACAGTCGTTAGTAAAAAAATATTTTTTTATTGCTCTGGGAATTAAAATATTTAGAAAAAAAAAAATCATTCTTAAATCATATTAATGCGAGCTAAGCTTCATACCATCCAAGCGCTCTGTAGCTGCAAGACATGATGTAATGTAGCTCTTTTTATTATCTGTTTTTAAATTAAATTATAATTGGAAACGAGGAACTTGAATCCCATATTCCCAATTCATTGTACGGCGCCTTGGACGTGATTTTTACAAAAATAGCGCTATTTAAATTTTCCACAAAAATAATAATAATTAGTTCCAATAGTTTTTCAAAAAATGTGACACATTCTTTCTTATTTTCATAAACGATATTATTGGACAAAATTTTACAGAAGCATGTGGGCGAATAACTAACTAACGCCCATTTTGTCATTGAAACTTTCATATCATATGGTCGTAACTATAAAAACGCCTTTCTTTGACAAAGTGACAGAGGCGTTAAATACTTTTGTGAAAAAAACATTTAAACAACGTATTATTTTAACAAAACATTTTTTTAAAAAAACAACCTCAATGCCAATCTAAAACACGTATCAATAAGGTAAACGCATATTTATATTTGTAAATATCATTTGATACATAAATGTAATTGTTTGATGAATTCGTTTTTTTGCCCCCACGAAAACAAGCAAAAATAAAGTTACGCCCTAATGCCTCAGATTGGAAGAATATAAATATAAACGTATTATTTCGTACGTAAATTAAAAATACTGTTTTTCAGAATTTCAAGGTTGATCTAAAAACTTCTCATCAATAATATTATGAAGGCAATATTTGAAAATACTTTATTAAATTTCTGTGAATTTTGCTTTATTTGAAGATAAGGTTGGACCAATCATGTGTGTTTTTAAAATGAATAATATTCTTCAGCAAATTACAAATCAAAGTATAAAGCAACAATATCGAATTTAGAATTAGGTAGTCCTTTGCGGTATACCCATGTATGCATTATACATATGTGAGTAAGTTGTAACACGGTGGTATCATTGTGAGCGATTAAAAGCTCTTTACACTTGCTATTTCACTAACAGTTTAAACTGAAAGCCAGTATTGGATTCTTAATTTTATGTAAAGTGGGGCGCAATTATCGATTGGCCTTATAGGAATATTTAATCAACAAAGGATTCAAAAGTGCCCCATCACCTTTTCCCCTCCTGAACACGATATGGCTATTTATATTTTGACAGGGTAGGCTTGAACATGGGTAACAAATTACGAATACCCTTTAAATACCAAATGACAAATTTAATAGAACACAGCATTATCCACGGTTCATTGTTTTATTTCAAGCTAAAATGATTATAAAGCTGCTATTGAAGCTTTTTCAAAATTAAATAATCATCATAGTCATTGTTCCGTGTCCGCCCCCTAATTGGAGCATATGGCATCCACAAAAAGCCTCCAGGAATCTCTGTCAGATGCCAACTCCTGTGCTTCCTTCTTATTTAGGTTTGGGTCGCGTAGTTCTGACATGAACTGCCAACAAACAGTCAGCAGCTGATATACAGGACATTGAGAACCTGACGCCTTGTAAAGTAAACAAGCCTAGTTTAATCTATAGGGATGCATCCGCAGCATAAAGCTCAGCTAATCACATTGCCTCTACTTGGTGACAATTATCAAAAATTAAAAAAATATTCTATTTTTTTCTTTGCATTTTACAATAGGTATTCGTAAAGTACAAATACAAAAAAAAAAATTACATAAACAAAAAAAAAAACCTACAAAGGCATGGCCTGTGTGTTGGTTTACATTTATTTTAAATTTAAATAAAGGCTTCTGGAAAAATACGACAGATATCAAAAAAAAAAGTCATTATATTAGAACACATTTTCTATGTCAGTAAAAATGAGAAAATGAAATAAAATCATATGCTTGAAAGTTTGTTACGTCCGTTCTCTTATTTCTTAATTTCACAAAGTCAAACACACCCAAGATTCTTCCGAGACACCTAACCGTTAAATATAATATTTTGCTGTTTTAGGTCGTTAACGAGATGCCACGATTCGCTGCCATAGAGGAAAACAGGTGTTATGCAAGCATTATATAGGCAGCATTTTGTTTTCAAATATCCGATCTTCAAACAGCCTTCACACTGTTGAACGCTGTGCTTGCTATTCTTAGCAGCACTCCCAGCTTTTTGAAAGCTGCTATTTTTCGTTACATACGCTTTGAGTTACTTGAAACACTCGATGACTTGGTTCGACAGAGTCAGAGGATTTCGGGCATCAAAACTCAAACTGTTTATCGACACATGGGTTTTTGCAATACTGACTTCAAAACCCATGCACGTGGAGTACATATTTAGTCTATCAACAGTACTTGAAGACAATTGACTGAATGGCCAAGCATAACCACATGTTTGATCTGTTTTTTTATCATATAAAAGACATAAAATTACACACATTTATAAAATTGTAAAGTAAGTAAAAACATATAAACAATAGTTAAAGCAAACAAATTAAAAACAACATTTTTAGAAAAAGCGGTTTGGTGACAAAGTAAAAATAAAAACGATCTCCAAAAGAACGCGTGTTGGCCATTTATCAGCCATAATCAACATATTTTTTTGTTTTTTTTTTTTATATAGTCTTGAAACAGTAAAAACATAATAAATGAATGTCCTAATATTAACTTTTATCTAATTATTATTAAAACACATACTAATTAATAAAAGTTAGTTTATAAAAACCGTTTTCTTTTCCCACTGCTCAATTTCTTTACAAAATTAAGGTTTTTTTAAAAAAATTGTTTTATAAAAATATTTTTTTGCTTCAAATACATGAAGACAAAATAAATAATAGTGTTTCTACGTCACAAAACGTAAGTACGCGACCTAGAACAGGTGGTTACATCTTGATTCCCAAATTTAAAGCAATTACAGCAAACATCATTATACTTACAAAGGAATACTTTTCTTCAACGAAATGAACAGGGAAAATAAAAAGTGCAGTTAGGAATACAACATATTTAAGAAACAAGTGAAAACTTATATTTGCATTTATTTTTTGTGAAGCACCGATTAAAAACACCGTTCATTATTTTTTTTGTAATTTATATGTTATCCTAAAAATATTTAAAACTAAAATAAAAACTAACAAACTATTGGATGACGTCACTACCCATTAGGTAAATGAAAATTGTTTTTTTCTTTTACGTAATGGAAAACGTTAATATAAATATATGTTACGTCAATAAAAAAAATGTCCCATTAATTAATAATTAAGTAACTTTCCAATAAAGTCCATTATTCGATATTTCATTGTAATAGTCACCCTATCCTCCCCCTCCCTCTTTCCTCCTTTTCCGATTGTTAATCTTTTTGAAATATTAGCTTCATAAGTCATTAACCCTCGGTGGGGGCGTAGTGAAGCATGTGTCTAACCTGCATGTCGATTTTATATTTTTGCAAATCCACTATGGTGAAGGTGTGTAGTGATATTTGCATGTTGGTGTAGTGTTGTTGTCCTGACGAACAGACGGGTTACGTCTCGAAACCGGTAGACAGATAAGTCGGTGAGTGGTTTTTTACAAATTTTATTAACATAATATTCAAATGTTGGACCACAAAGTTAATGCTTTGAATATTAATAATATAAAAATAAGTTATTCATTTATGTAAAAATTGTATTTAGTAGTAATATTGTATACTCATATTTGTTATCTGAATTGAATTAAAAGAATTAAATACATACACTCAAAAGCTATAACGAAAAATACTGCAGAGAACAAAACTTTTTTTATTTCAATTTTTTTGAAGAATTAGATGATTTGTTGATATGGGTTCATGTAAAACTACCTACAACACAATCACTGAACCACACACCAATCACCGCAGCAGCACATTATCCTATCAAACCTAGACAAATTTGAAACAAATTCACTATACTTCTAACAAAGCTCCAAGAATAATCACGACAAAAAATACAGAAGGGTAGTCGATGCCAAATTACTTCATTAATGTACTTACTCATTGTAAACAAAAAAAAACCTTCAATACAATGATTTTATTTCATTTTATTTTCACGATAGTAAAATATAAAAAAATCTTTGTTTTTAACCACTAACCTTTTATTTAAAAGAATTTCCATCGACCGGTTTCAAAGCAAACAAGCTTCTTTGTCAAAGTTTACGTAACTAATGAATTGATTCCTTTTGTTATGTTTATCATGTTCACTAAATACTACACGTGGACCCAATAAATCTAGTCGTTTTTTCCTTACACGGGTGGTAATTTGATATCATTATTTTCAAAGTAAGACAGGAGAGGACTAAAAGAAAAATTGTTTATTTGGTTTTAAATTATTTTCTT
The DNA here is from genome assembly GCF_059751315.1 of Micrasema longulum. Classification (NCBI taxonomy): domain Eukaryota; kingdom Metazoa; phylum Arthropoda; class Insecta; order Trichoptera; family Brachycentridae; genus Micrasema; species Micrasema longulum. The sequence continues at coordinate 88,990 of NW_028279398.1, read as the reverse complement.
CTTATGAAAAATCGCTTTTTTAATTTCTAAGATTTCTTAAGTTGAAGTTGTATAATTTTAATGGTTTATTTTCAACATGAAGTACTTTTAATCCAGTGGCTATCAGATGATTTGCAAATTCATAAAATTTATTATTATTTAACCATCTTAAGTGTTTTTCTTTTGTCTTTAATATTAAAGTTTTTTTTAGTTTTTCCAATGTTGATTGAATCGCAATCATTAAAATTTAATTGTTTTATCCCAAATTTATAATATTTATAGACTTTGTCTTTGTGATTATTTAACAATGTTCCTTTATTATTAATGGTTCAGAAAGCAGGTTTAATGTTTGATGGAATGGAATTAGATAATTATAAAAAGAATCCGCCTCCATTATTTGGTGGGTTTGTTTTATTTACTGTGAGAAAAGAATGTATTATTTATTTATAAGTTTTCGTTTTTGTTTTTGATTTAAGATTTTATCAATTAAGTTCTCATTATATCCATTATTATCAGCAATCTGTTTTATTGTATTGAGTTCATTTTTAAAATTAGTTTCATCCAGTGGAACTTAATTAAACCTATGTATCATTGAATGGGTCCACGTGTAGTATTTAGTAAACATGATAACAATAAAATAGGAACTAATTCATTAGTTACGTAAACCTTGACAAAAAAGCTCGTTTGCTTTAAGACCGGTCGGTAGAAAAATAATAATAATAAAATTTACTGAATAAAAAAAAGTTGTTTTATTTATTTTATTATAATTATTGTTTAAAAAAAACATGAATTCTTCATTTTGGTGAAACCCGCAAAAAAAACTTCTTTAAAGGCAACTCGAATACGATTACTTTTTAATAGCAAACTTATGTATACCAAAACCTCTCGCATGGCAGGCAAACACGCTGACCACTACACCGCGAGGCCGATTGAGAAACTGATTAAAAAAATAAATTAATTGAAGTTTCCAGGTTAGGTAACCTCAAATTATATATGACGTTTTGGTATCGCATCAGTACGTTCTGTTTCGAAAACAAAAGAGCAATTTAACGTAATCCAAAACCGTCACATTTACCCATTTCCGACGTTGGCAAACAAATAAGCTTGTCAGATCATGTGATATATGATGTTTACAACCCCTATACAATATACATATACAATATATGAGAATTATGTACACAAAAGGTATATTGTACATAGTACATACCCCTAAACACTGCCCGTCAACCCGTTGACCTCCTATCGCATTCAATTTGCGAACACACAAAGGAAATAAGTTTAGATTTAACCTCCTAGGGAGTTCTTAAGATTCACACATGACAACAGAGAAAGAAAATTGAACACATTCAAAATATTGTTGATTAAAAAATAAACGTGAAAATTTAAAAAATCTGTGGCTTGGATCTGAAAATGTAACTGTTGTAAATCGCATTATTATATGAGTATACATTTTTTTCAGTTTGTAGACATGAATTGGATTCAACCCCCTAGGGAGCAGGTAATATTTTCATATTACAACTGAGATGAATAACATTTTATAGAAAGAAATATATTATAGAAGTCTCGACTAATTCTAGATCACTTTACGCACTGTGTAACTGATATGAACTCAGGTGGTCGTGAAGATAAGTAACTATGCAGTATATAATACTGGTTTATTATAATACTGGTAAGTTCAGCTCTGTAAAGCGACTGTTTACTAGGAGAGCTAAATCTAGAATGATGGTGCCAGAATATATGGGTATGCACTCGACTGTAGATATGTAATTGTTACCAACAACATATCGTAGAATTACAGTAACATTGACCATGCAGCTCATATTTGAACATCTACATTCCTTTGATTTTTCCATCTGTTCATGTTTGTTGAGTTAAAAAAACATTTAACTATGCTGGTGACTCCAGTCCTTGTCTACAAAAATTTTGGACAAACATAAAACAATAAAAAAGGGAAGTCAGCGACAGCATGCAGGCATTGTCGTCGTGGGTGAGTAGTGATGAGTAAATACAATATTATTTTTTCATTTTATTTTAATTTTACAAAGGTAAATATGTACAAACATTTCGTTTTTAGTTTTCTGAATTCTATTATTGTATAATAAAACTTTATTTATGACACATTCTGTTTACTCTTAATTATCAGTTTGAAATTATTTTTATCCTAGTATTAAGTCAATGTTATATTATAACCATATTATTTTATATATGACTGAATATTTCAATAAATATTCAGTTTTATCTTAAGTATTTTAAACTTAAAAAAAACATTGTTTATAAAAGTATTTTTGGGCATTACCTAATATGTAGGTGAAGTAATTCAATCAGATGAATTTCATCTGCATCAATAAATAAAACGGGTCATAAACTCTGTAAATGCCTAGCCTTCTATATTCCTTCTCTAAAATACGTTTCATCTCTGCCAATATTTTTTATTATTAAAAAAAAAATTGCGTTTGTATGATTTACCCAAATATTTAAATTTAAGGGCAATTTTCAACGAGTTGTAAATAACTCAATGTTAGAAAATGAGATCAAATAAGGGTAGAGTAGGATCTGAACCTCGGACCTTTGAGCCGTGAGTCTGTGACACTAGCCACGGGATCACAACCCGATTGCATGATATCGATATGATAATTATGAGAGTATTTTTTGTGTTATCATGGATAGAGTTATTTATGCATATTTATGATTTTCATTTATGTTTTGCTTTACTCGTTTGTGTAGATGTATTTTGAATATTTTTATATATATTAAATTGCCCTTAACCCTCTACAAAATGTTGGAAAGAAAAAAAAAATCTGAAGCTGACCTTTTTAGATCCACGCTACATAAATATTTACACGCTTGTCGTATGTAGGCAAAATAACTCAGTCAGATTAATCTCACCCCTATCAATTAAGATTAAAGATAATAAACATAACAAAAATCAACCGTCGCAAAGATTAAACAAAAGTGGATGTTCAAAAGCAGGCAGAATGGTGAATGTTACACAGAGTGAAACGCAGCCACTTAAACAAACATCCACATTTTCTTCTTTTAATTTTTCTTTATTTCTGTTGTAATATTTCAAGGTATCAAGTTTGTCGTGATCAAAATAAACTGACTTTTTAATGAAGTTTTAGCAAATAAACGTACCTCTTGAATATAAATATTAAATTACAAACTAATTCTTCAATAAAAAAATATTCATGATTCGAATTGTCCAATTAAAATATTAATGAAATTGTTGACTTAAATTGGAGTTCAATTTTATTTTAAGGTCCTTATATAGAGTTGTACTAAATAAAAGCCAATTTAAAAAATACCCTTAAACATTATTTGAATAAAAAATTATTTAGTTTTAAGTCACAAACGTTCATACAGGTTTAAGAATACGTTTGTCCTTTTGTCAAAAAATAAAAAATAAAATGATTTTAATCAAATATTTAATTCGCTAAATTATAATTATAACAAGAAAATTATTATTGGCAGCATTTTGAATTGTCACGTAGTTAAAGGACTTGCGCATAATTTTTATTGATTAACGTGTTGTTATTTTTCAAAGCAGTTGCGTTAAGGGTCAAAATAAAAATTAAATCAATGCGCTTGACTACCACCACTTTAGAGTCAATAACGTATTTCACAGTTAACCAATAAAAACTAATCATTCTTGATTTTAATTTCCTGCCAAGCATACAAATACATGAAAATAGATTGTAAAACCCGATTAATCAAATTAAATTTGATATAACTACCTCCCATTCATCAATTTGTCAATTTATGTATGAATAGAGTCCTATAATCAATAACATTTGTTATCAGCTTTATCAAATCTTCAACAAACAATGTCGAAATATAATTTTATTACTTCATCGTTTGTATCGCAATATTTGATTTTCCTGCCCTGATTTTTAAAAAAATGCTTCAAAAACCAAAAATTATATTTGGTAATTATGTTCATAAATCATAGAAAATTAAAAAATAATAAAACAAAAAACCTATCTCTATGCAAACTTCTAACCTCATCGCAAATTCTATACATTTTTTCCATTATTATAAAATTTGTAATTATAAGTGAACAAACTCTATCTGCCCACCTAAAAGTGTCTGTTATTCAAAACTTCGTATATTTATATGCGTGTATATATTGTTAATCCACTGCCACTGACGTAACGTCTGTCAGACACCGCAAAACATTTGCACAGTTGCCACGTCGTATCTCGCTCAGTACCTTCATATACCAGTGTCTGCTACTCATCAGTACAGCAACGACAATTGCAGTGAATACATGTGTCAACTTAGAGCTATAAGGTGTCTACTAGACGTAAGATCAGTAACTATTAATAAATCTAGTAGATGTATCGTCAGTAAAATAGTTATAATATCATACTGTCTTATAGATTGTCACGTCAGTAATTTTTTATTCTTTTTTTATTTATTTTTAATAAAACAATTAATAAAAAAGTACGTATTATACTCCCCGGGGTTATTTAAAAAAACTCATTCGGGACCGTACATAAAGAGAAAACATTTTCTTGACTGAACATAATATCATACATAATTAATACATCTGAAATCGTAAAAAAACATTATTAAAGACACATAAAACACAATACTTTACACTATCTTAATAAATAACATTAATAATTATCACTATCGAAAAGATTTATGTTATATTTTTCTATTGGGACACTTCTGAATTTCTTATTTGACTTGTCGTGTTTAAGCTGGCAGTTTATTAAATTCGGAATGGCCAATATTTTGCAGAGACCTTCTGGCAAACTTTGTTGAGCGACGCTTAGACGCATGAAGATTCCCTGAGTAACGCGCAATTGTAAATATTATAACCAAATCATTTATTAATTATTAATTTGTTTTTGTCGGTTGTCACTTCAGCATCATGTTTAATCAGCAGAGTGTCTCATAGATTTCAACTATGTAACTATTTTTAGATGTCAAGCTATTGCGCACAAATTTGATCTTCAAGGAAAAGGAAAGCCAATCAAACATCAACTGATGTTAATCAACATCAAAGTTAGTTGTGGTTGGAAGAAGAAAAAGAGCATGCATTAAGTGATGTTGATGGCAAAGTAGTGGCTGAAAATGTTGCTGTTGAATATGATATACACAAAGAGAGTGAAACTTATGAAAACGAAGAGGAAGATGAAAGTTTGAATAGAGAGATTAACGAACAAAGAGCTTCAAATTTAACTCGCGATAATTAGTATTTCAATTTATTTTTGTTATTAAACACTGTGTACTGTGTACGAAAGTTCTCTCTACGTTTTAATACAAAATGTTACGTTGACGTCTTTTTTGCCTAAAAAAACAAATCAGTTAACTTCGTGTCAACTTGTCATCACTGCGTCAGTACTGACAAAAATACTTAAAAACCAAAAACGATTGCAAATTACAATCAAACTAAAGGTGATGTTGATGAAATCGATAGAAAATGTGCCACATATTTGTGTAGTTACAAAACACGGTGATGGCCACTAGAAATATTTTATCGATTACATGATATGGCTGGCATTAACGTTATTTATGGTAAATATGTGTGAAGTAAATTATTTTTTTTCAACCATGGAAACATGAAGAATAAAAGAACGCAGCCTACATAGATACCATAGGGCGTGGTAACGTCAGTCAGCCCAACAAGTCAGCCCAAGCAGTCAGCCCAACAAGTCAGCCCAAGCAGTCAGCCCAAATAATCAGCCCAACCAAGACAGCTCAACGCAGTCACTCAGTTTCAGTCCAAGCGCAGTCAATTCAACTTATTATAGCCATTACTCGATAAAAAAAACAGTATTTTGATATTTAATACTCAATCAAATCATAATTACTTTGCAGAAACGTGAAAAAGTCAATGCTGTACGTTGCACCAAATGATTATTTAAAACCACCAATGACAGATTTTTTTTTAAAATGAATAATCATATCTAATTATTTTTAAAAGTTTTCTACTATATATTTGTGATTAATTTGTCTTTTGCATTTAAATATTTAGAGAATCTAAAATAAACGTGTTTTGTATGTATTATGATAAAAACATATATTGCACCCCTCCTATAAGAATGCCAAAAGGAACAAAAGAGTGTTTTGAGTTAAGTACGACATTTGATGGACTTTGAAATGCTGTACATTATGCTAATCTGTAATTTCTAAAAACAATTTCAACATGGTGCTGATTGCCACACTTGAGCCTTCTTGTAATTGAAATAAGTTATTTTATTTCACTTAAAATCGATTTGAACGTCTCATTTCATTTCCAGCCCTGCTTTGCCAATTTCATCTTCCATCAATAAATTATGAACGTCTTGAATGTTTACATCGTCTACACTAATATTATATATTATGAAATTTACAAAATATTAAATAACTCAACATGACCAAACTTCACAAAATTTGTTGTTAAAATTAGATTCTAAATAAAACCAATTAATGTCAAAACAACAGCAGTTCCCATCGAATTTAATTTAAACCATTTTCTCAACGTAACCATTGAAACAGACCAGGTTTTTTGATCATTTGTAAAAATCAATAATCAAAAATACCTACCTAACCACTCATTCCATTCAAAAAAGTTTATTTCTAAATATGACATTATTGCAATATTGATTTGTAGCTATCAGAAATGTTCAAACAACCGGGCCATACATATTAATTTAGCCCCCTAACTTTATGCGTACAGGTGAAATGAAAAATTTCAACAGCGTTAAATCGTTCTAGAATAATTTTGATTATTTTGCAAAGAACTGCGTGTAAATCGGTACAATAGTTACTTATCATATCGCGGACCGACCAACAAACATTCAAAGGGTGCGAAGGTTTTCACGGTCACTGTTATCAATATGTTTCTTTTTTGGGTGATACCGTGTGTGTTGGATTTGTTCCGACGTTTTGGCTACCATTGCAGGAGCCATCTTAAGGGTAAACTGGGGAGTTTCACATACGCTATCACCCAAAAAAGAAACATATTAAACACATTAATTTTTATAAACATATAACAAATTTGGCAATAATATCTCATTTACCATTTGTTAAAATTAACATTTAAAGATATTTTTAAAAACATAAATGTTGTTATTGAATATAAATGAGAGTAAAACAATTTTATTTAAATGAAATATTATTTATATGAATAACAAAAAACTTTATGCTTTTTTTACATACAATTATATAAGATGTTTGTTATCTTTAGTAAAAGATTGCGAATGTCAAAATCTTCGTCGTTTTTTGTTTGCGTATGCGTATATGTATTATATTATCCAAGGCTGAATAATCATTTGCGTCTCTTCTTTCTTCTTACACATAAAACAATAAAATTTCCAAAGGCTCCTATTATTTCTAGCATAAATCTACTTGAAACAATGTTTTTGAAATATCTGCAAAAAGAAGCATTTTGTTGGAAAAATAAGAAATATCGCTGACTAAATGCCAAATACGGAAATGAATAAAACATAGAAAATGCGCGCAAAAACATAATCCCACGTACAAATTTTAAGAAACCTCATGTATGATAAAAAATCCGTTTTACAAATTGAACATTATATTTTGCTTTTGTTTCCATTTTAATTATTTACTTCTCACTTAATTTATGTTCAAAATTGTAAAATAATAATACAATAAATAGTGTTAACACCAAGTCATATATTTTGATGCTTTTTATCTGGAGATTATGTTTGGTAACCTTTTGTTTTCTTTGTAAATTATTTTGTAATGTTTCCAAACAAATACTAAAACGTTTCATTATAATATTTTTATTTTTCATTAAAAATATTTAAGAAATAATTTGTCCATTGCCTCTTCTGGTTGATTTATTATTAGAAACCGTGAAAGATTGTTTTTACTTTTTTATATTAGTTTCCTTGTGTTGAACACAATTAATTAGCGCCCATTTGTCATAAAAGGGCGCGTAAAGTCGTTCACGCTCTTTGTCTCAAATTCTCTTATTAGTTTAAAATTCCTAAATTTTAAGCGATTATTGGCCCACGCAAAGTAAGCCATCATTTTTCAAAACTATAATAGTGAAATATCACTTTTTTGACAATTTTAAAATTGAATAAGGTCTGTGAAATACTGTCCTACTGTACTGAAGAGTGAAAAAAATATTTTACTACTTTTTAGTAACGTAAAGAATATTTTTAAATTAATAATTTTTGATTCTCGTGAAAACTATCCATTGCATTGAACTCGCCCTTAATACGTCACGATTTACGTAAGAACTTTGTATGTCACCGTTAAAATTTCAATAGAATATAGTCACGAATCTTAACGTCATAATTAAAAAGGCAAAACATGTTGTATTTTTTGTAGGGACATATTTTTTGAATTAAAAAAAAACAAGTGATTTATGAAAACATTTCTCCACAACATCCAAACTGATTTTGGAAAAACAATTATTTTTCTTAATCCATTTCATATATTTTTATCGGTATTCGTAGTATGTGATATTTTCCTATCATAACGGATAAGTAATTTATTGAACCTTCGTAAAGTTACAAGTAAAACATCAAGATTTCGAAACAAAACGACCGGTCTATGTTATATTAGCAAAAAAATAAAACCTAAATTACATAAACATTTTTTAAAAAACGCAGTAAAATATTTTGGTTCAAACACATCTAAAGGGCAATTTCAATAAATAGGTACTTTTGTTAGTTTGCAATGTAATTTAGTTTACATATTTTTGAGAAAAAAACGTGACGTACTTTATTCATTCATTGTTCAAAAGGGATATTTTAATACAATATTTTTTTATCGTAAAAATAGTGACATAAATATATTTTATTCTTTTTTTATTTATTTTTTTATTAATCAGTATATTTTCAAAACTGGTTCATGTTTTTTATTCGAGTACAAATCTACTTTATACATCTAGTAAATGTTATAACTGCAACTGCAAATTCTATACAGATTTACTTTATAGATCTAGTAAATTTTTTCACTGTAACTCTTCAAAAAAAAAGACTAGCTCTTGTGCTGAGAGTAACTTTCACTGTTATAGTTATTTATTTATCAGAATTAATATAATTTTTAATATACGAGTAAATAAGAAAACAAAATACGGGATATAAAACGAAACAAAGAAAATAATAATAAACCACCTCTTAAAAATATAATGTCATGTATTTAAAAAGGGGAATTCATTCTCCAAATCTTATTACTGTAAAACATATTTTGAGACTGTATGTACTCAAAATTCGCAAAAAATATTGAATTATGTAGAATTCGTTTTCTCAATTTGACTGAGCAATATTTTATTTAATTTTTCAGTTGCTTTATCTGTATTTTCCTAAGTTCAAGAGAAGGGTGATTGAAATATTTTACCAAAAACATACTCAAATAATTTTTTTACATCGCGTATTTAAATACCTTGAAAACTTTTTCGCGGCTATTTAGGGTGAAGTAAATGGTTCTCAAAAAAACATTTATGATTTCCCTTTTAAATTAGTTTTTTGGACGACAAAATTTAGTTTACGTAAAAATAAACCATTATAAAATTTTACATATAGAATGCACTACAAATTGTAACAAATGAAAGTATTTTTAATATTAAACATAGGGCAAATATTTATATTTTAATAAAATATAAATGTTATTTTTGCAGAGGGAAATACTATTTTTATTTTTATTTTTATATTTTATAAACATAAACGGCAAATCTGCCTTTAACAAACATGTATAATGTTAACATATTTGGCTTAATATATATTTTTTTTAAACATGAATTACCTTTTACCCAAGATTTATGTATAAAAAAAATTAAACCAAAAATTATGCAAGATTTATTTTTAAAAAATTAACCCTATAATTACACAGCATATTCAGTAAAAAGTTGAAATAAAAAAACATTCTACGGTAAAACAACAAGAAAATCATTAGTGCTGTTTCACACAGCTAGGCAAAGTGAACAAAAAACTTTAAATATATATATTATGAAATGCATGAATAAATAAATAAAATAACGATTCACCATCTTTGAAAAAGTTCAAAAGATTTGTTCTATGAGAACAATACCCTACACTAAATATATCAAATACGTGGGAATAGCTATTGCCGAGTTCAAGAAGTCTATTTAATACGGCATTTCAAGTATACACTGTCCGTGAATTGTTGCTACAAAACGGTGGCACCTGTCTAGTCATTCTTCCAGGCACCCTGAAGTTGATGAGAGATAATAGTTTAGGGCAATCCCATATTGAATTTACAATTTCGAATAAATTTAAAAGGTCCATAATTTTTCTTTTATCGTTAAGTTTTAACAAATTTAATGTTTTTAGTAAAAAAACGTATTTCAAAAATTCATGACTGATTCTAAGTTTAAAATATATATACCGTAAGAATTTCTTTTGGACTCTTTCAAGAGAATTTTGGTGACAGTTGTAGTAAGGAGTCCATATTGTAGAGTTATACTCTAGCTGGCTTCTCACTAATGAAGTATACATCAACTTCAAAGTGCCTATGTTTTTTAATTCCTTAGTCACACGTTACATGAAGCCTAACATTTTTAGAGATTTACTAGTTATATTACTTATGTGCTTAATAAATGATAATTTTTTATCAAAAACGCTACCCAGGTCGTGCACCTGAGAAGTTGAGCCTAATTGCATATTACCCATCAAATAATCAAATAAAATTGGGTTTTTTATTCTAAAAAATCTCATTATGTGGCATTTTTTGATATTTAATTGTAGTTTATTGGTCGAGCACCACTGGAACATTTTATCTAATATCATTTTATAATGATTAAATATTACTTCAAAAAATGCACAACATCCAAAAATCCAACGTGATTTGGAAGTAATCCAATTATAGGAGCAAAATGATCCGGAAAAATCCATAAACTGATCCCGCGCCACATTGCTAGATATGTCAATTCATTTTCATACACAAGATAGGGGAGTGGGGAGATGTTGACGGGCGCAAACAATTTAGCGAGAGATTTATGGCGGGCTGGGGTTGTTTATCCAAGTAATGCGTATCGAGTGGTTTCCATTAGGGATGTTCTACACCAGGGGTCGACAGCCTTTGGAAAAAAGAGCTAAATCGTTATTTTCAGGCTTAACGGAATAGGAAGCAAACTCAAGGATTGAATCGGTTTTTAGTTCGTCCTAATCATGAAGACAAAATACATAATTGTAAAAAATTGTAGCAGTATGTGTATAACTGTGTCAGGCATGCATTATCGACAGAACCAAGAAAGGGTTGCTACGTCTGTTTGGACATGGAGAGCGAGTGAAAGAACGGCTTAAATGATCTACAATGCGAATGTTGGTGGATGATGGATCAAGAAAGACATGACACGATCGAGTTCATCAAATACTTGAAGATGAACATGTCAAGAGTAGGAATAATTGGCGTGCGTGCATGAGAAGATGTATGAATGTAGGGGAAGCATGATCTGTATGAAAAGACACAGTGATATGGCTTTCTTTTATCTCTGCCTACCCATACAGCGAAATGGCGTGATGGTTTGTTTGTTTATTTGTGATACAGTAGGTAAAATGACCAATCATTTTCATTATTCTCTTTCCACACATAATGATGCATAGGGCACTGCATTCGTGTTAGACTACAAGGTGTTCATTAACATTCAATCTCTTAGTTCAATAAAACGGTTAGTGCTGGTTTCTTTTATTTCCGACAAAACAAATCCGTACGGAGAAATATTCCTAGACGCAACTAAAGCTCATGTGAATACTTATGTCGTTTCACGTCTAGATTACTGTAAAGGAATATACGCAAATCTCCCAAAATACCAAACTGATAAACTTCCATCTGTTTTCAATGCAGCAGTGAGGATTATTACGGAAGTAAAAAAATATTCTCACATCTCACAACATATTCGAGATTTGCACTGTTTAAAAAGCCCAGAAAGAATAAAATACAAATTTTGCTGGACAGTATTCAAATCCCTACGTAGATTGTCTCCAAGATACCAATCGGACCTTTGCATTAGGGAAAATACATTTCAATAAAAATCTACTAAGGTCAGCATTTGATTCAGGCAGAGGAAAACTTGTCGAAATTCGGCGCTCCCCAAACACTAGATTTGGAGATCGTGCTTTTGCCGTTGCTGGCCTTTCTGCCTGAAACCAATTGTCTTTAAAATACCCTCAGTATGTAACTTTAACTTTAAGTTAGAATGAAAGTTTAGGTTTACAATTGTTAAGCGCCCTTAAGGTTTTTCTTCACAAAAACGGCGCTATATATATTAGTCAAATATTCTCATTTTCATTAGTACCTCAATCGCTGTGTATCGTGAACATTTTTTTTATTTTAAATTTAAAAAAAATACAGAAAGGTAATATGATCGGTCTTACGCTTTACAAGTCCGGGTACTAAGAAATATTTTATTGTAAAAACACATTTTTAAATAACCATTTCATGTCAATCCTTTTTAGAATCGAACCCGAGACCTCTTGCATGGTAGGCAAACGCGCACCACAAGGCTGTAAATGACCAATACACACCCGTAGGTGATGTCCACGAATTTTTTTATTACTAATGATGCTTAAATAGGGAAAATATTATGATATAAAAAACACAATTTTTGTTTCAAACTTAACAAAACGAATATCCGTCCTTTTAAAATATGCTTAACAAGTCTGGAGTCCCAGTCTCAGAAAAAAAAACATCGAGTTTCTTTTTAAGCAATTCAACAAGCTTGTGAAAGCTCTAATTGATTTTTATTTATAATATATGTAACATTGAACTAACTTATCTTTTTATTAATTAACGAGTTTTAAATGATTTAAATGTAGGTACAATGATCGAAGCAGACATGACAAGTGGGTCATCTCAAGTCAGAAGTGATAACATCGCTTGCTTCTTGAATGCTGGTCTTTGCTGTAGGAACACGTCGATACCATTGTTTAGTCCGATTTCGTTAACTATTCTTAAAACCCTTGGCTGAGGGAAAAATTTTCCGATGCCTTTTTTAAAATTTTCCACGGCGACGACATCATTGCTTTGCAAGTTACGATGAGGTACATTGAGGTAATAATGAGCAAGGATATCATGGATATCTATACATTTAAATATTATTTTGAAATTGGTTGGTAGAAAAAATAAATGAGTGGTTTAATACAAAATTATTTTTATTTATTTTATGTTAATGAATAACCACAAAGTAAATGCTTCAAATATACACAATTTTAATTATTTTTATTTATACAATTCCTCTGTACATGTGATGTCACCGTACTCCTACTAAACGGCTTAACCGATTAACGTGCGGTTTTCAAAGAAATATAGATCTTTTTGCTAAGCGTGTTTGTAAATATTATAATCTTCAATCGAATATGCAAAAAAGAAGTTAGGAGCATAAATATTTTATTCATCGATTAACTAGGGTTACATTCAAGGAGAATGCGTTTGCAAAAAAATTGAAAGATGTTGTTTTTTTGTGTATAAAAAAAGTTAGTTTTTGAATTGTTACAAACAGCATTTGTTTTTTATGGATATCAATCAGATTCTCTTTTTAAATTCCTTACAATTTCAACCTATTTTTTTCTTTTTATTGGATTTTTGGTAACATTAAAGTTATATTAAATTCAATTCATTATTAAAAATCGTATTCCTTCATAAGTACACCCCTATGTTGGTGAGACGACCGGAGTTTGACGTTTGCAAAAAGAATGCTATATTTGAAAAAATATTTATTTTATGTTTTGCAATTCAATCATAAACAAGTACCTAGGTACCTATCTCAATTAAATATAGGAATATTATCAGTTTTTAGTTTTGGAATTTAATCACAAACAATAAACTAGGTACCTACGTATCAATGAAAAGCCATTTTCCAAGATAATAGCAGACAAACCAACGTTCGGGCAGAACAACGTCTGTTGGGTCCACTAGTAAAAGTATACAATTTCTACATATTGACGATTTTAAAAATCGATATTTGTGATATTCATGTAAACTGTAGGTTTCTTCGTGATAGATAATCATAGAATCTTTGTCCATATGGGTGGCTCTGTAAGCGGGTGGCATATTCTTGACCTGAGAAATTTTCAAATACGGTTTAATAACCGTTAATACATTTGAAAACTGTGAGTGAGTGAGACTCAAAGTGAGGAAAATTCACTATAATGTTTTCACCTTGAAGTTCTTCTCGTCATAAAATTAAATGTACTGAATTCACATTGAGTTTTGTCTCTGGATACAGGCAAAAATCTAAATAATTAATCAAATTGCGATAGCAAAAATTATTACCTAATTTTTCCTAATTTTTCCTAAACCTAATTTTTTGTTCCATTAAACTTGATGAAGTGTCAATGCTGACCTAGGTTGTAATTTTCTACATAAAGTACAAAAAAACTATATATAAGAACCTTTGTTTAATATCATGTTTGTTTGTGGACCGGAATCGGAACGTGGGCCAGAGTTTTCAAAGCCCTGCACCAATGGGCGACATACCTCGATACCAAAATGAAATTGTTTGCCGCATATGCGCCCTAGCATGGACGTCAAATATTTAATTATATTTACTTAGGACGGGCGTGTGGTCTTACCCTCGGAGATAAAAACAAGGTCCCATGTATTTACGTATGTGACATCAATACCTACCCGTTGGAAATTAAATTAATACAATGTATTGCGTTAAATTAAAATAGAACATTGTGTTTTCCTTATATATATATAATCACATAAATGCTATTAGAAGGGCTTTTTTTGAGAAATCAATATTTTGAATTATTACGTCAATATTTATTTAAATCTTAAAGTAGGGCACACATATCATACATATTGTTATGTGTGTTCTAATAATAACATTGCAAATATATTTAATTTTTAAATTGTTTATCACATATGTCTTGACCATTATTTTAAATTTTGATATGTTTTTTTCTTCATAAATATTTTTTTCCATTTCGTAATACTTTTTAATTGCTTTAAATAAAATTGAATTTTGTGACTTTGCCTTTTTCCTAAATGGAAGTCTAATTTTGTTCTTTTCTCTAGTATTGTGATCGTGTTCATGCGGGTTCTGATCAATTTTTTTCCAAAATTATGTTTTTTTATTAGAGTTTATAATTTTATGAACAAATATCATTGTATTGTAACATATTCTTTGTTTATATGTTAATAATTTCATTTCATTTACTATCGACTTTACCCTCGTGTATCTGAATATTGAATAGTTTAATAATTTGTAATGGTCAGCGCGTTTGCCAACCATGCAAAAGGTCTCGGTTTCGATTACTGACATGTGTGACATAAAACATTAATTGAAACGTGTTTTATACTAGAATATTTCATAGTCCCTGGACTGTTACTTGAAGCGTCAGACTAAGCATCTTGGTTAGGTAACAAAAATTATCAAGATACGCTGCGATTGGTGTACCAATGAACTGCTCCATGCACCATTAGATGGAGAAAAGGAATGATGATGATAATTTGAGATACTAACGTATATACCGACATAAGTAGAGATTACTCCTATGCTCTATGTAGATGCAAGACACTCTTATTTCGCTCATATATGATGCTGTATTTACATCCAAATTGGTTATTTTTCTGCTTATTTGTTTGTATTAAAACCACCAAAATGACAAAATATTGGGACTTAAATAAGTTTTAGCTGGTTTTTCATGAAAAGTAATGCTATATTTTTAAAAAAATATGTCAATAAAGGTCTTGTCCATCGTAAACGACAACTTTTTTCTTATCTTTCTGGCAGCAAACGAATACCATCTCGAAAGAACGACTCACGTTTTGAGGTTATCCACAAATCAAAACATTTTTTTGAAATCTTTATAAGAATGGTAGTGTGCTCAGCTAGGCCATGAGTCATCGATTGGAACAAGTGGTAATCGGAAGGACCATGTCGGTGAATACGGCGGGTGGGGTAAGACTTCTCGTAATAACTTTTTCAAGTATGTTTTGATTGGCCTTGCAACGCGTGGCCAAGCGTTGTCATGCTGCAAAATTTATTTGTCATGTCTTTCCTTGATTCGCGGCCATTTTTCCTTCAATGATTATATCAAACGCATCAGTTATAGTCGATGGCGATCTCCCGTGATAGTTTCGTTGGTTTTGAGGGGCTCATAATATACTACACCCAGCTGATCGTGGTTCAGAGCAGAGATGGCAATGATGGTGATTATAATGTTTGGTAATATTCCGACAAAGCATGGTCGTCGTAAGTCTTAACATGTGCTTAACCTGCAATATTTTTGTCATGAAATTTGTCATTTTTAACGCTATGAAAAAACACGTTGCTTACACTTCGGCCGAATAACATTGTACTGTCATTTCAAGCTTAATGGTAGAGCTTCGCGATGATTTGGTTGTAATATTGCCCGATGTACAAAGCTAAGATAACACCATAAGCTGGAACATAACGAGTACTTATTAAGGGCCCAATCAAATTCAAAATACTGTAAACGGTAAAATCCAACACCAATGGGCTCTCTAGCAAGACATAGTGTTTCATCAATAGTGCTCTGGAAGTAGTATTTACGAAAGTCACAATACATACCAATTATTTTTTTTTATATAATCAAAATATGCTTATAATTTTTCTCTCGTGGATACAAAACATTTTTTTCTTAGCGTTGTCCACACATAAATAAATATCTGCGTACGTACATCACAAAATCTTATTTATTTACATTTAAGTCAAGATTGAAATGTCACTATCTAAATATTTAAATTGTTTCTTTATCCTTCTTCTTTCCTTCTCATCCCCTCTCCTCTCTTTATAGTATGGTGTTATTTAAAAAAAAAAAAAATCTTGTTTTTAATTTTTGTATAAAATTGTAAGATTCA
The DNA here is from genome assembly GCF_059751315.1 of Micrasema longulum. Lineage (NCBI taxonomy): Eukaryota > Metazoa > Arthropoda > Insecta > Trichoptera > Brachycentridae > Micrasema > Micrasema longulum. The sequence continues at coordinate 72,250 of NW_028279398.1, read as the reverse complement.
ATATGTCCATTTATTTATAATTTTCTCAAACTGAACGGTTTGGGTAGGTAGGAAGAAATTGCCTTAAAGCAATATGCCCGCCCTTATATGTATATATTTTGTATATGTTTTTAAAATTTCAAATGCATAAATAAATAAAATCGATACCTTGCAATCTAGAAGAACCACCACTGATACCGCCTTCCTTTACAAAATAGTCAATAATAACTTAGATTCCCCACAACTGCTTGAGAAAATAAAAATTTGAATCCCTTAATGTACAAATCGGCTGCATCAATTGTTTCATGTAGTATTTCAAGCACGAATAACAATAAGAATGCATCTTTTCCCAGAATCTTAAATTATTAAAACAACTTTTTTAAATCGACACATATTTCATCAATCGAAACAGCTATAAAGAAAATTCTAGAACCGTAAATGCAAATAAAAAAATACATTTTAATCTAACTCCACCTAACTAAAAAGGTTTGACTTACTTTATTTCTTATTTATTTTCTTATTTTCTTATATTATTTTATTTTCTCTTGTTTGAGAGAAGAAAGGAAGAAGAGCTGATCTAGGGTTACGCCGTGTGAATCCGCTGACGAAAGGATTTTTTTAAGTCACTCAACAAAAAAAAAACACAGTATTATATTCTTTTTCATTATTATTGTATTTTTGCTGTATCTTATTTTTTACGAGTGAAATTTCATGGGTACGCTTTTAAAAAAAAAACAATTGTTATATTTTTACGTAAACTAAAATTCCACCAAACCACTTTCTGTAGCTTCTTGGTGGAGATTATATTCATACTAACTTATAAAATATTATTAACATTCATAAAAACAATAAATAACAGATATAAATGCTTGGTACTAAATATTTGAGTGTTCTATTACCACACTTATTACATACCTTTGATACTACCAAACCATCACTATACGTGAAGCGTGTATTATTGTTATGTTTGGAAACTTGAATGAATTACTATTAAATTGTTCTAAAATGATGCAAAGCCACAGTAATCCTCTTTTAAATAATAATCCTCTATTTACTCGTACAAAAATAAAACATTGTAGTTGGCCTATAAATTTGGTTTATTTCTAAATAATATATTTTAGTGTGTTTCTTTGAATTAAGCTTGGTTGGAATAAATTTGGAAAAAAAACATTTGGCAATAAGCCCGCCAATGTACAAATAAAATCATGTACAAAAAGTTAATAAATAATAAAGGGAATACTAAATTCACAAGCGTTAAATTAATCATGCAATGAGTTTACCAAAATTTAAAAACTTTTCGAATCATCGATTTTCTACGTCCGATCTTTAGCTGAAACAATACAACCATCACAAACAGCTTCTCGTTTGGCAATATATTTGGATTCTGTTGCGTTCGGTCGGCGTTTTATAGTTCTGCATTTTTATTTATTCCCGGACGGCTAACACCTCTTTGCTCTTTCCTGGCCGATAACCATTCGATCCTATTATTTTCTCGAATGTTACATAATGTGTTAAGTAGCCACTTGAACCAGCCAATGACAGGTCATAAGCTTTATAGATGCCTAGACTTCTATATTCCCTTCTCTAAAATGTTCTACATCTCTGTTGTAATATGTTGATATTATAAATAACATGAATGTATGCATTATATATCATTTGTCAAAGTAAAAATCAATCCAACTGTTGTGTAGATTTGATCATTCAGTCTTTTTACAAAAACGTTATTTTCTTAGTTTCACATTTCTACGGCTGGCTGCTTTCTGCATAACTTCATTCATTTATAAAAAGATAAATGAACACGTGTTTCTTTAAAACTGGTGGGTAATAACTTGTGAAAAAGGATGGGTTCTCATTAAATTTAAATTATGAACCTACGTATGTCAACTGGAATTTTTAGATATTTTTTTCTCTGGACTTCAGCCTCCGCATAACATTTCTAATTGGACGTTCTCTGGTCAAAGCTCACGTAAATTCATAAAGGAGATTCCTCACATTTTAAACCTTACAATGAATTTTTCGCATACTGAGAATCCTTTACGTCCGTTTTCACTGTCCGTCATATTAATTCCATTGTTCTAAGGTGTCCCATCATAAAGACTTAACCCATATGTGTAGTATGCCTCCCGTGGCGCCAAGTTTCACCCTCTTGACCCAACCAACACCATTAAATCCTCCCTTCATTCCAACCTAACCTTCCCTTAAAGTCTCTTCTTGCCTTCTGATAGACTTTCAAATTCGCAAGTGGCTTTATATCGCTTCATTGTGTGAGTTTTATAACAAAAATTCGCTGTGATAATTTTGATTCACGTATTTTACTATATAAGTACGTACTGACGCTAGAAAGGAAAAAGTAATGTCGTTTGGTTTAAATATCCACAATATACTGATTTCAATAACTTAGTCACTAATAAAAAATGTTTTTTTTCATTTTGTTTGAAACAGATTTTTTAATTCAAATATGCAAAAACGGCGAGCCTTAATTCAAAATTCGGAGAATTTTAAATGTATAATATATTTTTTTAGGGTACAAAAGCTTATTTCCATTTTTTTTTTATGAAATGTAAAATATAATAAAGATACTATTTTTAAAACCAGTTTGTCACTAAGGGAAACTCTGTCAAAGGACATTTTAAAGGTTTTGATAGACTTTCCCTTAATTTTTTAAAGGATAAAAAACCCTTAGATTTTTTTTCAAATAACTTACATGTTCAAGTTACACGTATTTAAAGACTTTCTAATAGCCCCGAAAAATCATAAATTTGTAATTATTTTTACACTAACGTCATGAAAGTCGTCAAATTAAATCAAGAGATTGTAATCTTTTGATGAAATTTTTAATTTGGCGGGATTGTATAGGTAAATGATACAGAAAACTCGGAATTGCCAATCGGAACGGCGGAATAGGGATTTTCACTTTCTTTTTGACGTTCAATCAAAATGATGGCCAAAAGGCAATGAGCCGAGAAGTAATTCAAGATTCCTGGAAAAAATCTATTACAATCCCCGCCTTAGGCACAAGGGAAGCATTTCCAGAGTAAATAATTATTTACTGGGAGATTCTATAATCTCCATTTGCTGTTTGCTATCTGCTATTAACTTCGGCATTCCCGTGTAAGGAATGGGAATTCTGCTCCGTCGTACCTCTGTTGGGAGAATTTGAAAAGAATATTAAAGAAACATGCTGTCAGAAAATGAAAAAAGGTTCAAACATTAGTCCCACTCGTTTTACGTTGAGAGGAAACGAAGACGTCGTTAGAATAGAAATCCGAAATACAATTTTAACTCTTTTTCATATATTTCAAGATCAAATTTGACAGTAAAAAATGTCTATTTATAGTTAATTTTAAAATAATTTATTTAACATTTTACAACAGTGAAAATACATTCCTCCACATACCCGAAACTGCTCTAAAGACAGAGAGTCTTCCTACCGACCTATCGGTTTTCGATTAACGGGTTTTTTTAAATATATTATTTGCAGTTTCATATATCGCAATTCTGTCTGAATATAACAAAACTACTTTTGCGGCCCCTTTAACTGTGAGTTTAGCAAATTATATGGAGGATCTTCATGACCATATTTTTTTTTTTTATTTATCGTTTATTCAGAAAAACAACAGCAATACAAAAGAATATGTACGGAATTATATATTTAAAAAAAACATTAAATAAAGCCAAATCAGTTTTCTTCAAAAATACGAATATAAAAATCCAGTTCAGTTAGTTTTTGTGTGTTAGGATGCGTGGGTGAGTGAGTGAAGTGTGGTTTTGGTAGGTATGTGAATATGTGTGCGAGTGTATATGGGTGTGAGGGTGAGTGTGTGTTTGATATGAGTGAAACTTAAATTAATAATGTTAAAATATTTTTTTTTATAAAGAAACATAATTTTTTTTTTTTAATAGTTTTTTTTTTATTCTTGTTTTGAGTAAGTGAGTTTACTGCAGTTAAATAAATCTATGTTATTGAAAAAATATATATAATTACGCGCCAAGCGACTCAGAGGAAAGTTCTGTGCATAGTTGGTGCAAAATGTAGGTACGTGGTAAAATATAGATTCGTGTGACGGGTGCGGTAGCCAGGTACATTAAGGGCCCACTCAGAAACCAGAACAGGACTATCAAGACGTCTATTAAGAAAAACATGTAAAATCTCCATATCTAATACCAAACGACGATCCTCAAGACTAAGTATATTATGTTTATGACAAGAATTTTATAGTTAAGGTCCGTAAATCTGGATCTCCAATTAAGATGTCTCAAAAATAGTTGCTGTATATTTTCAAGTATAATCTTGTGTGTAGAATACTGAGGAGACCACACAGAGGAGGCATATTTAAGGAGACTGCGAACGTAAGCGAAATAAATCAATTTGATACTACTAATATCATTAAAAACTTGGCAAGTGCGGATAACGAAACCTAATTTTCTGTATGCCCGGTTTACTAAATATCCACCATATTGCAAACACGATTGGTGGGAAACCAATTACTACAAGAGAAATGGAGAATACTTTGGAGAAAAGAACACGAATGTTCAGCCATTCTCACCGATAATGACCTGTCATTGTCTGTTTTAGATGGCCACTTTACATACAGTGTAATATTTACAATTCTGCCTATGTTAAGGTGTATGTACAAACACGGACAGAATGGGAAATTTCACACAGCATGCAAAGTGGCCTTTTATACCAGCCAATACATCATTCAGTCATAAGGCTTGTAAATGCCTAGATTTCTGCATTCTTAAATGTTAGTCATTTCTTATTTTTATATATTTATTTATTATATATACAGCCTAAGACAAATTACGACAGTTGTATAAAGGACATATGTACTATAAGTTGAACAAAAAAAAACATCGAAGTACGGAGTTAAGGCAAAGAAGGGCAAGAAAATAATTGTATAAAATATATTTTAAAACACCATAAAGATATACATTAAAAATTGAAGGGTAGTGGAATTGAAAAGGTGGACAAATTTAATTACCTTGGCAGCATTTTAACAGAGAACATCGACCCAGATTTAGAAATAAAATGCAATAAAACAGCAAGAGCTGCTTTTAATAAAATGAAATAACTCTACTGCAATTCTAACATCAACTTGAAAATAAGGCAAAGATTGGTAAAATGTTATGTGTGGTCTATATTGTTGTATGGTTGCGAGACTTAGACTCTGAAGGTAAACACTATTAATAGGTTGAAGGCTTTTGAGATGTGGTTGTATCCCAGAATGCTTAAGATATCTTGGACAGACCTGATAACAAACTCTGAAGTCTTAAGTCGAGCTAGAACAAACAGAGAACTCTTAACCATCATAAATGTTCGTAAAATTGAGGGTCATAGAAGGGCCGGAAGAAGACAGATGTCCTGGCTGCAAAATATATGAGACTGGGCTGGCTTCAGGACTGTGGAGCAGATTTTCCGGGCAGCTCAGGACAGATATACTTTTGCCAGAGTTATTGCTAACGTTGGGAATACCTGACAGGGCACTAAGAGAAGAAGAATCAACATATAAGACTTCGAGCTAACCCATGCCAATCCATTTTTATCCTACACTGTTTAAATGGTGAAGAGATCTATGAAAATTCGAAAGATCTATCCTTAAGTCTAGATCTATGGTGAGACGAATTAATTAATCGACATATTCTGGATATTTTGATATCAAAATAAAAGTTTATTTTAAAAGGTTTGATTGCAACAAATATGGGACATCACTTATGTAATATAATTTTTTTTATTTGAGATAGTTGTACCAAAAAATAAATGTATGGTCAGCTGTCAGGTATTGTTCACTGATAACAGTGGCAATCAGAGTTTAGTAGACTGTATGGAAATTGTTTACTTTATTTTAAGTTCTTCCGATTTTTCTTATATGAAGCAATTCAGTTGTGCTATTTGCACGCATACCAGTATCGTGTAAATGATGAGATGTTTTTTTAGGCTTTTTATATAACTCTAACATTACTTTGTCTGAAATATGCTGACGCAGGAAATGATAAAGATTTATCAGAGATACACTTTTCACAGTATGCCTTGCTCACAGGACGGTAGAACAACAATAGAAACTTTATATTAGACTGTAAAAGGAAGCGGGAATAAATTTTAGGAAATAATTGATTTTATCCGTCTCGACTATTCGATGGTCCTATGACCAAATAAAGCTCTTGGTCTTATAGTATTTGGGATACGTCTTTATAGTTTTTTTGTAATATACAGGTATATGTATTTGCATGAATAGATAATTTAAAAAAAGGATTTGACATTTTTTGAATGCATATAAGGTCCATCTTAGTTCAAAGTTTCTCTAATACTCGTAAGTCTTTATCTAAAATAATTTTTATAATCTATCTAGATTAAAATATTGTTCTGTTTCAATACCGGACATCTTTGGAATCCGAGCAACTAAGCCACTTTTCTTAGAAAACAGTATTAGACCAACTTAATATGGTCAATATGACTAATGTAGTATGTTGATTCTTAAAACTCCCAAGGGGGTGAAATTAAGTTCTTTTCTTCAAAAATTTGACAAATTCAAATTATTTTTTTCTAGAAAATTTTATTTTTTACTCCGTTTTTGACGAAATTTTAGCGTCCGGTTAAATACTTAAAGTATGTTTAAATTATTGGCCGTGAATTTTATGAGAAATTGATTTTGAGAACTCAATAAAATATTTAATTTTCAAAGGGATATTTGTCCTGTTTTAATATATTTCTTTTTAAATAAATTTTATATCTTCTTTGTGCACCAGAACCGGCCAGAAGTACCACTTTCAGTGATAAATCATAGTATAAAACACCCTGGATTAAGAAAAATCACATTTATTTGTGTGTTCTCACCGGAAATCGAACCCGTAACCTTCCGTGCGTGAGTCAAGCGTTTCAACTTCTACACCGCGGATGCCGACAAACTTTGCAGAGAGTTCAAAATGAACCAATAATGAACCCAAACCCGGCTTAGATATTATTTAAATTGTAATTCACCTCCATTAACAATATCAACAAGAAAATCTGTTCAAGTGAACGAATGTTTAAAGTAAGTGGTAGGCTGTGGACTCTATGATTTTAAAATGATAGGCCTTTGTTTGCTTCAAGTCCATGATAAGTTTATTGGAAACTTCTCAGATTTTATGTAATATAAAATGGTAGCTTACTTCAAGGAGTCAATCATAAATTATAATCAAGGAACTTGAAAACTAAGAAAAAGATGGTGTAAGGAGTATATTGCATCACGAGTCTATTTATTGATAACATAGTCAGTCAGAACACAGACGGTAATTCAGTGTGCTAAACACCAACCATAACATTCATAATAAAATCAGTTCCTAATAAATATAACCGTAAGTTTTGTGATAAAATTGCAGAACAGGGCCATTAAAGTAATTTTGAAAAAAAAATGATTCACTCGGGTTAAATTAATGCTAAAACAATAAAAAATCATAACATAACGTCAACTGATACATTTAAGTGTAATTTTCATTGTTCCTAAGATAATTTATAGATCTTCCTCAAACAAGTTGCCTGAAGGGTTTTTCTAATCAATGTGAACAGAAATATTTTATTTTATTTTACAAACGCAAACGACAAAATTGTCTTTTAAAAAAACTAATAATATGAACATAGTTGGTTCATTAATTTTCTACTCAAGATTTAGAAACCAAAATCAAACCTAAAAATTACAAATCACATTCAGTAGAAGTTCAAAACAGTTTAATTATAAATGGAAAAATAATATTAAATAACAACATATTTTAAGGGATTATTACAAAAAAAAACATAAAGTTACTGCATTATATAGTCATTATTATACTTGAGGTTTAGTTACCATTTACCATCTTTGAAAAATTCAAATGGTTTGTTCTATGGGAACAATACACCTAATTTAATATATCCGTTACGTGGGAATAACTACTGCCCAATTCATTGAGTTTTTTTAACACAACATTACAAGTATACACTATCTGTAAATTATTGCTACAAAACGGTGGCACATCTCTAGTATTTCTTCCAGGCACCCTGAAGTTGATGGGAGATAACAGTAAAAATAAGATAATATGAAACAAGGGAAAACAATAGGCTGCCATTTCGCAAAAAGACGAAGACGCAGAACTCGCTAATGCACCAGGCTGTAAGTTAATATGATGAGGAAATACTTTAAAAAAACAAGATAAAAAAAAATAGCACAAAGGAAGTTGGCTCTTAAAACATTTAGAGCTAGCTTAACAGTATCCTTGTAAATCTGTTTTCTTGTTTCGGGATTATTCTAAAAGCTTTGATTTGTTTGTAATACGGTTGATTTGTTTAAATTTGGTTAGCATGACAATAATATAATGTACTGCCGCGGTGATTGGTGCGTGGTTCAGTGATTGTGTTGTTTTGCATGAATTGACCGATCTTCTGATTCTGCCAAAACCGTTTTTTTTTATTCAAACCTTTTTGTTACCGTGTTTAGATGAAGTATAATATATTTAATTTGTAAATATTGATGATAAGTGTATAGTACAATAATGAATGATGTCATACCCAAAACCCGTACGATTTTTGTTCGGAGACATCTCTCATTTATCGCACCGAGAATTTTTAATATTTTGGAGGAGCGTATGAATCTCTCAAGGACGAAAACTATTTTCAAGAAAGGAGTATACTTATGTTTCTGGGTCAACCAATTGCTCGTCCTATCTCAACACAGGACTTTTAGTACCAACTCTATGAGGCTTATATTTCAAATCGTGTAAAATAAACTTATGTAGGTAAATAAATAAATAATAGTAAGAATTGTATCAGGGCTTTTATGTATTTAATAAATAAATATACAAAATGGTAGATTTTTTTGTTTAGAAAATATAAAATACCGCTTTGTATATAAGTACAATAAAAACAATGTAAATATTTTTAACAAACGTGTAATTGGAATAGTAATAAGAAAAAAAACACGTTTATCTCGAACCTTCTGGAAAAATCTTGACGTAGAATAGATTCTTCTAAGTGTTAATTTACTAATGGAGTCCTTTTATACAAGTAAAGTAAAATGGAAGGTGACACACATATACACGTATTACTTACACACGTTCGTATGTTATTTGCTAAGCCATTTCATTTAATTCAAAGAACGATATCATTTCTCGCGAAACGGGATTTGTAAAAACATTGAGTGGATTATAAAATAGAAATGAATATATCTTATACGTGGCATACGTGGCAAACAATGATACGTTATGAGAAAATATAACAGTACATTCAACTTAATGAAATTCATTTAATAGTTGTGTCTGTTTGAACTATTTAAGTAAAAAAAAAATAACCAGGCTCACAAAAGCCTCCATGGATTGGCATTAAAGAAATAGTGGTGTATTGATTGAACTTAACATTAGTAATCGCAGAACTGAGTTTTATTTACAATCGGTAAAGTAAAAGCGTGATCTATCTATACACGGCGAGTGTATTATCTTTAAGTCAAGAGTGATAACAACGATTGCTTCTTGAATGTTTGCCTATGCAGTAGGAACACATCGACAGTTATATCAAGGGAGATTTCGTTAATTTTTCCGATTTTTATCGGCAGAAGTGAAAAGAATCCGAAGTTTATTCTAAAATTTCCTGCAACAAAAAAACATTGGTACGCAAATAACTGTGAGGCAGTCGCGTGCACAGAGTTTTCAACTAGGGTAGGCAATAGAAAAAAAGTATGTTTTATATTGGATCTTACCAAACAGTTTCCTTCACTAGTTACATTAGTTTTAATCACTATGCTGTAGATAGTTAATATTGAAATTACCTAAGCTACATCAAATATCCAAATAAATGATAAATTTAAATGATTTATTTCTTATTTTTAATAAAATTTATATAATATATTACTACGATGTCCTTCTTTAGAATATTTTTATATTTTCATTTATTACGGTTGCTACACTCGAAATTAAATCATTTAGGGCTCTATTTGATATTATTGTAAATGCACTACTAGATAATTGCAAGTCATTTTCCAAGATACCGACACATTTAGCTAGCAAATCAATAAGTTACAAAAAATAACCTTTTTTTTTTTTTAATAAACGCGAAACAAAAATACCCTCGATTGTATAATTTTATAACAGAAACCAAATCGAGGTTATTTATTCGACATGACTGTCTTTTATTTATTTATTTATTTTGTTCATCAACGCCCAAAAAGCATTTACAAAAAATAAAAATGAAATACATGCTAACATACTAAATAATAAACAGAATATACAGAAAAAAAACTGAAATTAGTTAAAAAGGATATGATAAAAAGTTTTACAAAGTAAAAAAAAAAAAAAACAATAATAACAAAGGTATGCAAGAAAAAACAGTAAGCATATAAACAAAAAATGCAAAGATATAAGCTTATGAACTAAATTCTGTAAAGCAAACAAAAAATAAAGTGTTACGGTAAGCAAAAATGACATTTTTAAGTTAAGTTAATAAACAAGCAAGCATATATTATCACGAAAAAATAAGAAATAAAAATATGTTTTTATGAAATACGTATTTGCCAATACTACAATGCAATTTAAAATAATAGTAAAAAATAAAAAACAAGTATAAGGTGATAAAAATAAACAAGAAAGTACTTTTTTTTAATTTATGAAATTGAATTGTCAATAATAGTTTGACGAGCAGCTACAAATAAACTTGATATTGTGGACTTATAAGATGGTAAAGAATTGGACAGAATGTCTGCAGCCGTTCCATAAGTGTTACCTAACCTATGCAGTCTCGGTATCAACGAATTGTTTTGTTGGTTGGAAGAAGTACTGGAACAATGAAACAATAAAGTACTCCTAGTGTTGACAGCAGGTACTCTAAAATTAATCAATCCAAGTATTTTTGGTGCGTCAAAAAGAGAGTTTACAATTTTATTCAGTACAATGAGATCATTAATAGTTCTTCTTTCAGAAAGTGTTGTTAGGTTAAGCAGTGTTAATAAATAGTCATAATTCACATTTTGTATTGATATGTTTAGTGTGTAGTTTATATATCGTAGAGATTTATGTTGAATGTTTTCTATATTATAAACATGAACATTATAGCAGGGTGACCATATTGATGAATTAAAATCTAAATTACTTCTTACAAGAGAACAGTATAATATTTTCAATGATCGGATGGACTTGAAATTTTTTGTATTTCTTAAAATAAAGCCCAACATTTTTAATGCCTTGCTTGAAATTTCATTGACATGATAAACAAAAGACAATTTTTTATCAAAAAATACTCCGAGATCCTTTATCACTGATACTGTAGAAAAATTGACACCGCCTATACTGTAACAAAAAATGAGCGGTTTTTATTAAATAATAATCGAAAAAAACGCTAGATGTCAGTAACGTATTCGTTTGTTCTTTCTAAAACAAAGTACCTACCAACGTTCAAAAAGCACTGCATACTAGCTTACACATACACGCGTAATTACAACTGAAATAAAACCCACACATACACATATCGTTTTCGCATCGCGTTATGTTCATATGAAAGAAAAGGCATTTGTAGTTCGTGCTTCTCCCGACCCAGACCAATAGCGGCGCGCTGATCGGAACAGTATATTACTTAACCGAATTATCTCTGGCGAGTTTTTCAAGTTTTAAAAATAGTTACCAGTATTTTTGATATTATTTTTTGCTATTATTTTAATGAAATTCTAGTAGGGTAGGCACTGCTTATATGCCTTTATGGAACGCACGCCACTGCTGTGAGGTACATTAAGGTTTATCTAAGCAAGTGAATGAGATTTTCAAAAAGTATGACCATAAAGCACCCTTTAGCTTCGAACGAAAAGTGATTTTATTTTTATACGCACACAAACATTTAATATTTCCCTTCTTATTTTATTTCATTAAAATAAACGACACCTAGTGCCTTATACATATTAGTTGCTAATACAATAATAAACATGTTGGTAGAATAATTATAAGTAATAAAGCATTTAAAACAAATTGATACCAAACAGTTATTTACAAATAAAGAAGTCTAAAAAAGCTAAACAATAAACAAATTATAATACAAGTTTTTAAAATATTTGTGAAAAAATAATTAAGTAACATAAATATTTTGAGACTAAAAGAAACCAAGAAAACAATACATATTTTTAAAGAAATAGAAATAATTTTTGATAACACTAGACGATAACAAAAACATTGTGTATGTTATTATTTAAAACTACTACTTAGGTAAAAAGTTAGGAAACTGTTGGCAAGGCCGTATATTGCAGATGCCTCCTGAGAACCTTATAAAAGCTTCTCTATTTTACAAAGCATCAGATTTGCGACGTCCTCTGCCGACTATTCCTCAGCATTTTTTTTAGGTCAGAATTATGACACGTTAACCTGACTTGGGAGGATACGCAGGAGCTAGCATATGACGAAAAGGCCTACGGGCTGTTTTTGGACACCATATGCTCCAACTTGGAAGCAGACATGAAATGGTGCTGATAACTTGCGATTGGCTGGTTTTAGTAGTATCTTTACATAATTTGATAAAATTTCTCGTGCTGCCCAAGTTTGAATATCCAGTTTTTTTTATTTATCTGTTTGTTGATTTTTGCGAAGTTAAAGATCTGAAATTTTCTAAACATCTTTATTTTCTACTACTTACACTTTTATGTAATCTCCTTTTTTAAAATGTTCTCCATCTCTGTTGTAATCTGTTTATCTTTATACTACTCTAGGGGGTGATATGGTAGGAGATCAATTCAGGTTTTATACTAAATAAAAAGCCTTTATTCTTTTATATAGCGAACGCTACATACAACTGTGTTAATTTAGACATGTGAAAATCCCTCGGGTGAAATTCGATTAAGATGAGAAGACAGACTCAAGCACTTATCTTGCCGTTAGAGTATTCTTAAGAAATAATTCCTCACATAGCGATTAGATCAGTAATAATACGTGGACGTGTTTCGGATGAGTTAACACAACAAATGGTTTAACAACTTGATTACGTCACTTAATAATTTAGCGTGGCTTTACTGGAAATCAACTTTTTTACCCCTTGAACTGCAAATCGATGTGTAAAATCGATATTTGGGTTGTGGTCCTGTGGCTAGTGTCTCGAACTCACGGACCAAAGGTCTGTGGTTCGAATCCCACTCTACCCCAACTTGATTTCCATTTCTAGCAGTGAGTTATTTACAACTCGTTGAAAATGGCCCTTAAATCGAAACATTTTGGTTAATCATAAAAACGCAAGTATTTCATAAAAAAATAAAAAAAACAAAAGGACACAACGAAAAATTTTCTCCATTAATATACAAAAAAAATGCACACAAATAATGTTATTAAAACCCAATAAAATTCAATTTTTTTATTTATTTTCCTCATGAAAATATAAATAATGTGATCATATGTTATTCCCAATTTGCGATAATACGAGATGAAATGTCTTTCTGATCAACACTCACATGAATATTTCTATAAAAAGTATTTTGTTCTATTATTTTGAAAGAATAAAACAATGATATTCATTAGATGTACATCTAATAACATTTAATCAAAAATGTTAACACTGAGCACCGCCACGTGACAGCCACGTGACCGCCACCGTACGCTTCGATTCCTTCAAAAATTTACACATGCACCGAGTGAAGCGCCACTAACATTATGGTAAGAGGAGTGAATGAAAAAACTGGTGTCATATGTCAACTGTATAATATCAACGGAAAATAGTCCTTAAGAAATAATGTTCAAAATGCTATTCTCTAAACAGAGAAGCTTCAAATGATATCTGTAATCTGCTAGCTTACTAAAGGAAAAAAAAACACTTACTGGTTTTAAAGATGTTAAAAAACAGTATACATTCAGTATGAATAAATACGCTGAAGTAATATACTAGTTTCTTTCCTACCCTGAGAACGGGTTGAGCGCTGAGTGCGCTTATAAATGTTTGTATTTATTTTTTGAACCATATAATATAAACTTATTTATTAATATAAATATAAATAATTATATTTATTTTCCCATAATTCAAACTACTATGAAACATTATTATAGTTAGTCAAATAAAATGACGAGCTGCGGGTAATCGCTTAAATGGACGATTCTCCCCTGGTATCTACACAGGTCAGCCGATAAATAAAGTGAATCGCCTACAATTTGTATTGAACGCCGCAGCGAGACTTATTTTTGGAATTTCTAAGTTAAATCATGTCCTTCCACTGATTTGAAAATTACACTGGCTATGTTTTCCACCAATAGTCCTACTCCTTAGCTTCCATGAGTGGTCTCTTTGGCCTCGCGAGCCCTGGGCAATGTGGCCACTGGCATTAACATCAGTGTCATAGCAGATAGGAAGAGGATGAATGGCGAGTGTCCGGCGCCATAAAACGGGACCTCTCCAGCTAAGGGTAGGTAACCCCGACAGAAAATTCCACCGAAGAAGGCAACGGGAAACTACTTCGGTCAATAATTCCCAGGATATCACTATGAAGAGAAACCAAACAATGACCCCGAGTCCCGGGCGGTCCTTAAATGGACCAGGGGTGCGAAGAGTCTCCCGGCTCGACATAGAACTGTGGAGGAGCTGTTTTGCACTGCTCAGGATAGGGAAGCTTTCTCTCAAGGGATCGTCAACGTCGGAGGGACCCAAAATGACACATGAAGAAAAAGAAGATGTTTTCCACAGAGAGTGGAATACAAATTTTGTTGGCTTATGTGTAAGTCACTGCACAATTTTGCTCCGGAATATCTAAGGAAACTATGCATTCCAGAGGAACTAGTTGACAGATGTCTTACACTTAGATCAGCTACATCTATGACGAGAGGAAACGTTATTTTACCTGACGCGCATTTGCGCTTGCAGGCCCTATGGCATCGAATACTCTCCCAGCAGAAGTGCAAAACTGTGAGAGTGAAGTGATGTTTCGGAAGAACTTCCTGTACTCAATCGTTTAAATCAATCAGAAGCATATGATTATAAATTATTTAAAAAAAAATAATAATTAGAAGGTATATTACATAAATGTATATAATAACATTCACTGTAAAGCGATCATGGAGTAATCCGTAACAATAATGATAAAATACGTAACATAAAACCACAAATTGATTTACGTACCTGGTGGCCATTAATAAACCATGTGAGGTTGGCTGCAGGTCTTGAATGTTTGCAGGTACAGTTTCCTCTTAGAAGAGACCCAGCTCGGTATCTTGGTTTCACACCTGTGATGGTTGGCCTGTGTGCTGGTATATCTGAAAAAACACAATAAAATTATGAGTAAAATATTTTTGTTTTTTAATTTGAAATCCATTATATGATAACGAGATTATATATGTATTCAAAAAATATTTTTCATTGTAATTTTATAACCCCTTGGTCTTATTTGTATCTAATAATATATCTTTGATGGGCGAACATAACACAACAAGTGCACTTTTGTTTGTTTTGCGATTTACGTGAAAAAATGTTCCTCCTATATGCATTCATCATTTGTACACCTATACAACTACTCAAAGCATGAATAAACAATTTTGAACCAAATAACCTTTGGTTTTGTAAGTAAGCTCATATTTTCAGTTGCACAAATAGTACAATGAAGTCTTAGTAACGTAAGTAGATTGATTTATACTATTCATTTATTGGTACAGATAGTAAAAATTAGTTCTAGTAGTATAAGGAGACAAATGTCTGCCCATTGTAAATGGTTCAAATAGTGTATCTGGAATATTAATGATTTTTGTACAAATTACTCAAACGTGGTAACTTAGTTAAACAGATCTGTAAATAATAACCCATTTTACAAAATACGAGTTCTGTAGCTAAATAATTGGGTTCGTAATAACGTTTTTTTGCTCTCCTGAAAATTAATTATTTTATGTTTGTATCAAAGATATAATTGGATTTAAATATTGTTTATTTGTTACTTGAATGTACATGGTCTAGCGTTTTGACCGTCAGTTGGCAATTTTTCTTTTAATTACAGATATTAAAATCGATCGCAGCGTCGTTTTTTCATTGATTTTTTTATTTAATTATTTAGTTTTGTTATTTGGTGCGTAATTCTGATAATGGCAATGGCAACGACTTGTTTCCGAAACAAATAAAAAAAATAATTTTTGAACAGTGTTAAAAAATTAAAATAAATAAAGTCAAAATTTATTTTAATTGTCTCTCAATCAACGATTTAATAAAGCAAATTTTGAACAAACATAAGTATACATTACAAAGAAATATGGTAGTCAAGGCATATACAGAATTTGTGACCTGTCATTGCCTAAGTAAACACTTTCCATTCTGTCTACATGCGTATTTTCTCATTAAAAAAATATATATGTAGAAAGTCTCACGTGGTGTCTATCTAGATTATAATCCTGAACATGTTAAAAATCTTAAACATTAAATATTTTTAATAGCCTAAATGACTGTAGTCACAAAATTAAAGATATTTTACAGTAAAAACCTTTTATGGCCAATAAAGCGTAATGATAAAAAATAATTTAAATAAATAACTGGTTTTTTAATTACATTGTGGTAAACAACTTCACATAACCATTGCAAAAGCACTCTCATATTGTCCCCAAAATTACCAAGTTCCCTTTAATATTGTTAGTTTAACAACAAGCATTATGGTAATTTAAGTTAAAGACAAGTTTAGATTAGGGAAAATTAAGCAAGTTCACTCCCATATCCACAATTAGGAATCCTTGCCGATAGTGTTCAGATTGCTTTAGCAAACCATGCTCATATTCAAGAGATCCGTTACATTTGGATTGGCCTCATTTCAAACGAGTTTGAACCATATTGGGTATGTCCAATATTGACACAATCCTCCTAATTTCTCCAAGGGGATTCGAACAGAGAGAAACGTATTATTAACTAAAGAATTTAATCATGTTTCGAGACAATATCGTGATTACATGAAAACAAGAATACTATCTAGAAATACGTTAAATGTAATGAAAGTAATTAAATTTAAATTGATTTGTATAAACGGAAGATAATACAGTTTAATTCATGTATGTTACTATTTATAGAAAAAAATGCAGCAACCGATGGAGTGATTTTCGTGTTATAAAATTTAAATGTGAGGTTATATAGTCTTTTGATTGATGACACACACACGTGCTAA
Organism: Micrasema longulum; assembly: GCF_059751315.1. NCBI lineage: Eukaryota > Metazoa > Arthropoda > Insecta > Trichoptera > Brachycentridae > Micrasema > Micrasema longulum. The sequence continues at coordinate 55,193 of NW_028279398.1, read as the reverse complement.
AAAAATTCATCTAAAATTATAGTGCGACGACTAATAAAGCAAGTCAGCGTTTCCTATTGAATCCAATATAACATATATTGCAAGTCTAACATGTGGCTCATAACGAAAAAGCAAAGTCCCGCAGTACATTCGCCCCATGGAGAAATGAATAACAAAGGACCGTGGCCTGAAAAGAGACCACAAGGCGTGGTAACATTCAGTCGGAGTCAGTCAGTATCAATATTTACTTGCAGCATGTAGCTCAAGTGCTTTTACTACAACTCCAACACAATTCATCATTTATTCGCCATGTAATAAATACGAATAGACTACAAGAATATCATCACATAGAACATTCCAAAACAAGAAAAGGACAATCGAGACTAATAAATCAGGGACTAAAATTATACAATAAACCACCCGACAAAACTCAACAAAAGACTTAAACAAACTTTTCAAAAAGCGTCAAAAATATAAATATCAACAAAAGAGTAAAAATAAAAAAACAACGATATTAAAATAAAACAATATTATTTTATTTGTGTTAATTTATTTGATTATTTTTGTGATGTGTATTTATCTATTGAAACCTGACTGTATCTTTGTGTTGTTGAGTTTATTATTTTTTTTATTGACTTTCAACAAGCGTGAAAAATATGCCAACATTGAAGAAAATTTTAATAATAAAATAAAACAAACAAAACCAAACACCGACAGACAAAAATCTTTCTTTCAAAGTGATGCCACTGCATGACATAACCAATACTATTTGCAATATTATAAACATTTTTGCTCACACAAATTTGAAATACACATTTGGTCATGATATTCACAATTACAATACGCGTTAACCGGGGAATCTCTATGTGTCTAAGTTTTGCTCAGCTAAGTTTGGCAGGTCTCTGGAAAATATTGGCAATTCCAAATGTAATAAACTGCCCGATGAGCTAAAACACGAAAAGTTGAATAGAAAATCCAAAAGCGTCGCAATTAAAAAATATTGTTAAATCTTTTTGAAAGTGATAGTTATTAATGTAATTTAGTTTTGTATTTCTTATATAATGTTTTCTCACTATTTCGGATATATTACTATGTTTGATATTATGTATTGTCACAAAAATGTTTTCTTTATTTTTACGGTCCCAAATAAGTTATTAATTCCTGAGAGTATAATAATATATACTATATGTTTTATATGTTTTATAAAAAATAAAAAAAAATGTAAAAAATAAATACATAAATATATTTTTTTAAATATATTTTTGTCAAATGAACATTCTAATCTCATATGCAGAGAATAACCCAAAGGTGAAGACAATAGAATGTACTTTCCTCACCTTAAATTTTTCCTGCATACGGGTATTAAATTCATAACTCTCATGATATTAATAGAGTTTAATTAAGCAAGTAAATTTTTAGAAGAAATTATATTTATAAACATGTTGCATGTTGTTGCATGTTGTATTCACATATAACTGATAAATAATATCTTAACATAACATTTTATAATTATATTACCAATTTCTAATGTATTGTTTATTGTTTGAGAACCCAAATAAATGAAATAAAATTAAAATGAAAAAGTCAATTACGTGACAAAATTTACTAATGTCAAGTTATTTTAGGAGCGGTACCGGAATGTTATGTTTGTAAATCGATTTAGATATTATTTATTCAAAAACTCACTTGACTCATTTCTCTATTGACATGTTCATACGATTGAACGTACATATGCAGAAAGTAGCCAGCCATAGAAAAGTGAAACTGGGGTAAAAGCACTATTGTGAAAAGAGTGAAAAATCAATTCTACACAACAGTTTGAATAATTTTTACTTTGACAAATGATAAATAATGCAAACTTGAGTTTTAATATAACACAAAAGAGAATTAAATTATGTTTTGACCAGTTTTAATGATTTTAAAAGTCTGGTTGACTACACAACCTAAGATGCGCATTTTGCAGAAAACAGCCAGCCCTAGTAAAACTATAATGAATGTTGTGTCATTATGTATTGAACATATTATATTCAATTTATATACGGGTACTTTTTACAAACAATCACTTTATTAATTTTTAATAATTAAATACTTCTTAAATAATTTTGTTATTTGCTAATGAAATTTTGGTGATTCTTTCAACTTTGGCTGACTACATAACCTAAAATATGCAATTTCCAAAAAACAATTACAAATATCTAATATTTAATGATACCTCATTCAAAATTGTATTGGTGACATTCAGAATTAGAACAGGTTTTATTTTATTGAAATAAATTAATGAATTTATAATTTTTTTATCATTTATCAGTTTTCATTGATTTAAGAGTACTAGATTTCTAGAGGCATTAATCTTCCCATCAACATCTTTGCCGTTTCCCATTCCTCTGGGAGTTTTCTGCAAATTAAAAAATGCGGTTTTTGTGACCAACATGATTTTCAGATGGTAATTTACAACAGTTTTTCTTTTATAAAAGCGTCCTAGCTGTTTTTAGCAAAACATATAATTTACCTTACGGCACTCGATAACACCAAAATCTCTTTTTTTTCAAATTGTGGATATGTTGTTTTCTGCATAACTACGTTCAATTGTATTTTCTCTTATTGATTTGTTATTTGATTAGGGGTTGTTAGTGAAAATTATGTGGATTGGAAAGATAGGCTTATGTGGAGTGGAGAGTTGATTCAAAGACTAGGTAAGCAGTATTTAGTTCTAAGTAATTCTAGAAATAAAGTTTATGGGTTGGTATTGATTTTTAAAATTTAGTAGAATTACTAAGTGAAACATTGAGTAACACTCAGATAAATAATGTGCCACCCACTTAAAAAGACGCCCTTTGGCACTTTTTTATTTATTTATTTCACACAAAACTTTTTATTTTTTATTTTCTGTCTGATCACCTCACTAGCCACAATCCGTGTCGAGGCATAATTTACATATTATTATATTATGATCTTGTTACAATAGTTGGTTTTCATAATGATATTTGCAAATACATACAAACACATAAATGTACACATACATATATACTGTTTGTAGTGTCCATGCAGTGTGTGTTAGTGTATAGGAACTAACATAGTAATGTGTACATGTATTTTATATGTTTTAGTTTTATTTAATCGGGTTTCACCTACCCAGTCGGTCACGCGACTTAGCTATTTTAATTGTATCGAACTCTCCAATATAATTATTTTACGAAGTAATGGAGTTTTCCCTTTTAATCTTTTAAGTATCTATCGAACCAATCAGTTGTGATTTCATACGCCTGGAGTATTTAAGGATCCAGGCCAAGTATTTCATTAACACATACATTATTCTTCTTCTTTGTTAAGATTGGTTGATCTGTTATTGGCTAGACGGTAATTCCTGAGACGCTAAATTCTAGCTGTTTTTCCATATTTCGGTGGTCTTCCGGGCAGACTGCGACCAGCTGAGATTTCATAGGCTACGGTAAAGGGAATTCAAGAGCTGTCCATTCTATCGACGTGATCTCTCCAGAATCTTCGCCTCGTTCAGTTAGACCATACAATGTCGTGATTATCACAAGTTTGTCCCATTTCTTGACTCCGGATTCGGGATTAAAAAAGGCTATGCTCAACTCGTGATACACGACGCGGTTTATATCAAACTTCATTACTTTTTAACGCACGTCGAAAAATAGAGATGACGCGATTTTATCGTTTAACGCGATTCCGGTAGTATGGTGTTCTGCTGTCCGCGGAGTTCACGGGCAGTAGGAAAGAATGTCTTTCTCCTATCAAGGCTGTCCCGGAACTGTCCCAAAATGGCTCGAGGATGAAAAGTCCTTGAAGAGGTATTTGTTAAGTTTACTGTTCTGGAAATAAAGTTATTTTGTTTTGGTATGACTGGATTTTTAGTTATAAAAATTGTCGTAAGTGGCGCTGTTGGTCGTTTGCGGGAAGATTTTAATAATAATTCTTATGAAATTAGAAGTGTGAAATATGAACATAACAACATACGTAAATATATATTTTTTTAAATACTAAAAAAATTATAATAGTCTTAATATAAGCACTGCCCATAAGGTACTCTGCATATATTGAGCCGCAAAGCATGCCACTATAAATTTGTTACAAGTTTCCCACCCAAAGTTCATTAAAGGCCAACAGATGGATTGACTGAGGAAACGTAGATGTTTAAATAGAGGCAGAATAGTGAATGTTACACAGTATATAATGTGGTCACCTAAACCCACCAATGACAGATCGCAAGCCTTGTAAATGTCTTAACTTTCATTTTCTTTTCTCAAAAATGTTTTTTCACTCCATTGAAATAAATTTTTCCTATAAAAAGGACTTAATACTTAAATTTTAGTGAATGCTTTTAAATTATGAAAATCTTTTATTATGATAATTATTAGATGTGTGTAAAATAAACCTGTAATAAAAAATAGTGTCCCATTAAAAAGTCCTTACACTTACATATTTATATGCCCGTATTCAGACTCAAAACTCAAGTAAAGGATCATATTATCCAGATAATAACTTTAGGCTGAGGATCGTAGAATGAACTTTCCTTACTTTGAGTGTTGACTCTGAATACGGAGTTCAGCGTTTAACTTAGATGATAGCATGTAACTTTCAACATATTTTGAAAATGCTGTTCTGCAGTAATCAAAACAAAAAATGTTTTTTTATCAATTATATTTACCAACTACGTCCATAACTGCGGTGACCATGGAAGTGTGAAAAGATGGTGCATCTGCTGATACTTCACAGCTATATCTACCAGCTGCTCCCTCGTCAACTGAATCTAAGGTCACTACGCTGGCGTTGCTGTGTTTTCTCTAAAAAAAAACAATACCTTCATTAGTTATACATTTAGTCGTTAACCGCCAAACATATAATTGTTGCCTTATTTTTGAATAATTTTTTAAACTAACATTGCATATATTTAAAAAAAAAATTTTTTTTTGTCCTACTACAGTATTGTGCGAATTATTCATTATTTTATTTATTTTATTTTATTTTTATTAACATACACGGCATAATTGCCTTTTACAAATTTATAATATAAACATATAAGGTTTGATATTTTTTAAACTACATATTTGCACTCAAAACTAAGGAACAATAATCAAGCCTAAAAATTATATAACATAATATTTAAAAAAAAAAAAAAAAAAAAAAAGTTTAAATAAAACAAAAGTTTGAAATAAAAAGTATACGAGAACTTTAAAAATTAATATAAAAAGTAAATCAAATTTTAAACATAATAAGGTTTATAATAAAAATATATATAAAAGAAAAAAAAAACAGAAAATCATATATGAAGTAACTACATTAAATATGATTACTGCTCATCTTTGAAAAAGTTTATAAGGTTTGTTCTATAAGAACAATACCCCACATTAAATATATCCGATATGCGGGAACATTAATTTTATCATTTTATTATATCATTTTCATCATAATATACGATTTTCATTTATATTTTGAGTTACAGGTGACAGAAAATCATAAAATATTTTAAATTTAATTGGATGTATGTGCTCCTTTTGCTTTTGTAACAGCCTTAATACGTTTTGGCATGAAATCAATTAAACTTCGGCAATTTGCTATGTGAAACATTACTTATGGTTTTCTTGTTGTATTATTGTAGAATGTTTTATTATTTTAACTTTCTACTGAATATGCTGAATATTTATTAGGTTATTTTTTAAAATATAAATCTTGTGTAATTTTTGGGTTTAATTATTTAATAAATCTTGGGTATAAGAAAATCCGTTTTTTTACAGAAAAAAAAATATTAAGTCAAACATGCTAGTATTATAAATGTTTGTAAAAGGCAGATTTGCCGTTTATGTTAGTAAAATAAAATAAAATAAATTAATTCATTGTCATTTATTTTGTCATCTCGAAACCACATCTGAATAACACTTTCTATCATCTTTATCAGGATGGTGCAGTCCAATATTTGTACCCTAGATTTACAAATCGCCCTCAAGTTTTTGAAAGGGTTAAGGCCAGGTGAATTTTCAGGCCAGTCTGAAAGATTAATCTTTTTATCATTAAAACACTTAAGCATAAACTTAGATACATGACAGAGTTGAGTCCTGTTGAAATACAGCCCCACCATCAGGACAACATAAACTTAGTTCTGTACTCAAGTACTGCCCCAATAGAGCTTTATACTTTATCATTTTTTTTATTGGTATCAAAAATCCGGTCTCGATATACGGAAAGCAGCCCCATAACATGTTCTTTGCAGAATATTTCACCGTTTGGTCAATATGAATCAATGTGAGTTTTTCATTCACACTTTTTTAAACAAATATTTGAGCAATATCTCTGCACGAAAAAGTAGGTCTCATCTAAAAACAGCACCCGTTTCAAGTCTTTTACAGTCCATTTGGTATATTCTCTAGCCCAAATGAGCCTTTGCTTCATCATACGTTCCGTCCGAAGTTGTTTTTTTCTGTGATCAAATTGCTTTTCTTCCAGACTCAATGAGTCTTCTTCGAACTGTTGAGTCATGTATCATCACTACAGTAGCTGCCAAATCTCGTTAAAGTTCGTAACTTGTTTTTCTGGGGTTTTATTTACTTTGACACTAATTTTCCAGTTTCTTCCACATTTCCCAATTCTCTTCGCTTCAATTGATCCTGTTTCTCTTTTTTGCCTATAATCTTGCTGACTGTTCCCTGACTAACAAAACGTTTATTTGCAATCTACTTCTAAGTCATTGATATATGTTCACTTAAGGTTGTCATCTTTCTTTTTTTCCTAAGCGTGATATCCATGATTTAAACTAACTCAAAAATACTGTTTAATCTCCAAGCTCAAAAACCTATCCCTTATCTGAGAAGGAACTATGAAATTTATTTCTTCTAGTATGTTGGGACAATTACCGAAGTTGATTGTATTCGTGATCTTGGTGTATATTTGGATAAAAAATTGTCTTATGAGAAACATATAGAGAAGATGGTCAGCAAAGCTTACAAAACATTAGGCTTTATAATAAGAGTATGTAAACCATTTAACTATCCACAAAGACTAAAAATATTATATTTTAATTATATTTTATATTATATTTTAAAATATAATATTGCTCTACAGTCTGGTCTCCTCAATACTCCAAATACATTTTAAGAATTGAAAGGATTCAAAAAAAAATTATGAAGCATCTAAACTATCGACAAAATGAACATTTTAATAACTATGAAGAAGCTGTACTATATCACAATATTGAAACCTTACAATCCAGAAGAACTATATCTGATACCGTCTTCCTTTACAAAATAGTAAATAACAAATTAGATTGTCCCCAACTTTTTGAGAAAATTAAAATTCGTATCCCTCAGCGCACAACTCGGCTGCAGCAATTGTTTCATGTTGGAAGATCAAGCACAAGTAACAACAAGAATGCACCTTTTCCCAGAATCTTAAATGGTTATAACAAACATTTTTTTGAAATTGATATATATTTTCTAACTTTAATTAACTATAAGAAAAATGCCAAGGCTATAATTGCAGATAATAATCATTTAACTTAATCAGTACTATCTATTTAACATTTGTAATTTGTTATATACTTGTACATTTGTATTTATGTCTAAGAGGAAAAGCTGATCTGAAACTACTCCGTGGGGATCCGTAAAATGATTTTTTTATAACATTATTTAAAAATTAAAATAATAAATTAAATTTTGTACTTTTAGTTATTATTATTTTTTTTATTTTTTGCAAGTGATATGATACGGAGTGGCTTAATACAGGTACGTTTTTTTTTTAATTTTTTACATTCTATTTAGTTTTTATATAGAAAACTAAAATTGGCCTAAAATTTTGGTTTATTTGTATATACTGTATTTTTTGTTGTAATGGCTGTTGTTTTCTTTAAATAAATTTAAAAAAAAAAAAAATTAAAAAAATAAATTAATACATAAAAAAAAGTACCACAATTTGCATATAATATTAAAGTTTAAAATTTTGTTGAAATAAAAACATTTATTTTAATTTTTAAAAAACGCATGGTAATATTTTATGCAACATATCTTAATTATTTAACTATGCGTAAAAAAAAAACCCACCTTTTGTCCAGTTTTTTCCCAGTTTTTATAAAAAAAAATAGAAGCTTTTCAACTCAAGAACGAACATTATTTGACCAAAACTACATGACAGGTGACTTAAATGTTATTTCTGTCTCTTTTTCATGCATTTGATTTCAGTTATAAAGCAGCGTATGAGATTCAAGCTTTCACAAATCCTTACGGGCCATGGCGGGTTTATGAGTTCCTTGCATCGTTTCAAACTTTGTGAGATCGGCAGCTGTTTGTATGATGATGAAACCTATCAAGGTGCTCATGTTCCAACACATGTTCTTTTTGATGCAATGTTTCCTTTTATGCGTCGAAAGACATAACCTGGGGGGCGATGCAGAATCGTAGACGAGGACCTAATGCACACCTATTTTATATAAAATCACTTTAACTTATCACTGAAGGTGGTATTCAAAATGGTAAAAATAGAACCGGTTATCAATACAATCAATCATTTTGGGACACAAACTGCCGTGATCTCCTTAAGTTGTGGTGGGCAACACCAACAACCGTGAGGTTGGCAGGTCTGAAACCCTGATTTAGCCCGCAACGCGTAGTCCACTGCAACGTCACCCTGAACGAGACTCGTAAACACCGCACATTGAAAGTACTCGACACATTTCATCTTGACAGTTTATGTTGCCTGTGCATCGTCTTTCCGCCAGTAATTGCTATTGTTAATTCCCTTTGTACGAAATAATAGGATATAACCCGTGTTGAACTATTTAATAAATAACTTCAATTGTAATCCAACTTTATTTAACCTGAAATCAACTCAGGCAAACTCATCATAAAAAGTCGACCGGAAAGCTTAGTGATGTGTGTCCATAGTCGTGCTTATCTTGAACGAGTTTCCTGTAGTTTCTTCTTGATTGACCAAATGGTAATAATTTTTTACGTAGGTCCACAGCTGGAATAATTCCCTTTCTTCCCCATAACTACGAAGATAGAGAATCAAGAAAATTCCACTTATGAATCAATATGATTATATTAGTAAGATCAGTAACACTGCAAATTCAATATAAAAAATAAGAAAAATAGATCAGTCTTACGTTTTAGGGGCCAGTCTAAAAACGATTAAATATTGCGGTGTAAGACAATTCAAACAAAAATGTTTCAGGTTCAGGAATTATCAACTATAAAATAATTTACGTTAAATATTTCCTTGATGATTAAATGAAAAAAAAACAGGGACTATTTTGTCAGGAATATAACCTGAGACCTCGTATATGGTAAGTAAACGTTTTAACTACTTTACCAGGATGTGGACAATGACAAGTGTTATAGCGCTATGGTAACGAAATTATTTTTAAAACACAGAGGAAAAAAAACTGTTTGGCTTTCGCAATTTATAGATCCAATTTCAGCGTTTTTCGTAATAGTCTTTTTTAGAAAACGTAATAACATAATGATAGATTTCTTTCAGAGAGCTATTCAAATTATCAGTTATTACTGAAACCATAACGTCTAAAATTTAATCTAGAATTACGTTAACCACGTATGTACTTAACAAAATTACTGTTTTATTATCATACGCTTTCAAAAGCAGCCGTGACCTTTTTGCCCCTCAACAAAATGTAATTTCTTAATTTAACAATATTTTACGAATTTACTGTAGTAAAAACTCTTTCCAACGAAGGAGAGTATGAAAAATGCTTTATGGCGACTCCTGCGTAGATCGTAAAATTTTCCCAGTCAAAATGACCGGTAATTGGGACTGAAATATTTTACCCTCAAAAAAACATAGTACGATCGCTTAACGTTTATTAAAGTTTATGATGCTAAGTCGCCTTAAATCAATGTTAAGATTTCTCTATTATTTTGAACGAAATAGTTCAATGACCATATTACATGTATAAACTAAAATCTAGATAGTCATGTGACAATGTTCATTCTGTGATGTATATCCCAAGTTGTTTTTTTTCCTCAAAAGCGTGACTACACGAAGGTAGTGTACTTGAAATATTGATTTTTGTCAATAATAGCTAATAGACTTATTTCAAAAAAAAAAGCAATAACATATATATAATGATGACTTTTGCGAATAAAAACTCTCAAAAAAGCAAAGTCAAACTAAGAATTAGTTTTTTTAGAGTTGATATGTTTGTGTAAAGTGAAGTGAATATGTTTATTGATAAAATGTTATGGAATAAACTGTTTAAAGTTTTTTATATCGAATTAATAATAAAATGAAAAGAAGAACTTTTTAAAATCAATTCCGTTAACCATGATTCCAATATTATAACTGGTTAACTGTACACTGTTTTTCGTGAAACAATAAACTCTGGATATACCAAAAAACGCATCCTTTGACTTTATTTCTACGATACAGAAACATTTAGACCAAGGTGATTATACTGCTGGTGTTTTCATAGACCTAAAAAAGGCTTTTGACACTGTGGACCACAGCATTTTGATCGAAAAACTTCAGTATATTGGTGTAACTGGAATACGTTTAGAAATTTTTAAAGACTATCTTTCAAACAGATCATCTTTGGTAGAAGTTGGAGGTAAGTTTAGCAATTCTGGTAAAATCACCTGCGGGGTACCTCAAGGGTCTATACTCGGTCCGTTGCTATTTCTTATATACATCAACGATGTGACAAAATGGGGCATCAAAGGAGGAATACGGATTTATGCAGATGATACGACTATTTTATATCACACTAAAAACAAACAAGATTACAGAAGATGGTTGTAAGTGACGTTTTACATCTGGCGGAATGGCTGCGTTTAAATAAATTGAGCTTGAATGCAAAAAAGACTCACTACCTTCTATTTGGAAACAAGAGTAATGAATCTATTGATGTCTTTATTGGTGTTGATCGTCTGGAGAAAAAAAATAGCACTAAGTACTTGGGACTGTTAGTGGACTCGCAGCTTACTTGGAATGAACATGTTGAGCGCGTGAAAGGAAAGATTGTCCCTGTAGCTGGAATACTGTACAGATTTCAGAGAATGCTTCCAGTTTCGCTGCTTCGAGCAATTTATTTTTCTATGGTCCATTCGCATTTATCATACCTATGCTGTGTTTGGGGTTTTGCAACTAAGAGCAAAATTTCTGAGGTGCAGATTATTCAGAATAGAGCGATCAGAAATGTGTTTCACCTACCGTTTGATACTCATGTAAGGGACATTTATTTTGAAACAAAAATCATGTCTTTTAGCATGCTTTCCTATTTCGAGATAACTGACACTATCATTAATACTACTCTCGACTCAATGCACAGTAACATAAAGCCAGCTTTCATTGGAGACATCCATCGGTACAGTACTCGATCAAAAAACAATATATATATTGGATCTGTGAAGTCTACGAAGTTTGGTACTAGATCTTTACAATACATAGGTTTCAAGGAATTTAATAAATTGCCACAAAAATTTAAAGTACCTATTTCAAAATATCGAAACAGGACGTGCGAATTGAAGAATTATTTTTTCCAGAAGTACTTTGAATAAATAATGTTAGTTTATAGAGAATGCGCATCTTGAACATATACCTTTTAATATTTCACCGTTTTTGCTTGAATATATAATTTTTAATACTATTTAAATGTTATTTGTGTTTTTTTCTTTTTATATACTTTTTTTGGCTTGTATACATAATTTCAATTTTTTCAACGTTTTTGATAAAAAAAATTAACCTGCATTGGGTGTGCGCATATTTTGTTAATTAAAAAAAATGATTTTATTTTGTACTAGTTCAGTATGTATATATACATCCATGTAATTTTTAAACTTTTTCAATTTTCTTTCCCAGATTGCATAATGTAAACATTATTTTGAATTTATTTCCATGCCTAGTATTCTGTTTATTCTGTTATTTTCAAGTGTTTTTCATACCCTTTTTAATTTGTAGTATATCATAATTTTAATTTTTCTGTTTTTGTTAAATAATATTATAGTTTAAAATTTAAAAACGTCTCTAAAAAAATTATTATCTGTATGTCCCTAAATGAGTTTTTTTTTTTAAAACTCCTTGGGAATATTGTATATAATTATGTATAATATGTTTTCAATATAATAATAAAAAAAATACCCTTGAGGCAGTATAGTTTTAAAAACAACGAATTATTTCAAATGATTTTGCCATTTAAAACGCCGTTTTTTTTTAATTTAATTTTAATAAAATAAGTAAAATAACAAAAATGTCGCTAAATAACCGATATAAATAAAAGAAAATCTTTTTTTCGAAGTTTTTGCGTAGTGTAGAAATTAAATATTTGCAACTAAAATTTTATTCCTAAAATAAAACAAAAGTCATCATTTAAGAAAAAAGGGTTTACACTAAATTACTTTATTCCTCTAAACGATTAAATAAACATTATAAAATAGATAAAAGCCACTTTATTTTTAATCACTTATTTAATTATTAAAAAAATATATTTATTAAAGTTTTAAAAATTACTTCGAAATTCTTGTATTTAATTTTATAAAAAAATCAATTTTTCAATGACTTTCTGTTTCAACGCATAATAATTCGGTAGTCAGATGGCAGAAGGGACCATCTGTAATTTGATGTTAAAAAAATGTTCAGGAGAGCTGAAATACGTCTTCATTTCAAGACAAACTAAAATATTTTAGTGTTGCTTTTTAATAATAATTTAACATTCTAAATGACGCTTATTTAAAAAAAAAAATCTGTGTGTATTTACTGAAATATTAATTAAAACCTTTGAAAACTAAAACACCGACAAAAACACAGATGGTCCCTTCTGCCATCTGACTACCGAATTATCTTAAAATTATTGAAAAAAAAATTACCAAAAAGTTTGCTAACATGAGTATCGATTTAAGCTTGGTATAAATTTCAAAAGACGTTATCTGCCGGCAGAAAAGTAATTATATTTGAGTCAAATAAAACTTTAAGGTCAACCTTTAGGTTTATAAAAAAAAAAATACATAAATTTTTTTTTCTTATGTTTATTGATTAAATTTTTTTTTAGCGTGCGATGTTGAAAAAAATTGTAGTTTGAAAATGGCAAAATCGTATGATTTCTTTACTTTTAATTAGTCAAGTGTTTTAGAAGGTAAATCGTTTTAAACATTTTACATGGATTATTATTTTTTCTTATAAAAAAATAAAAACAACGAATTATTCAATTTCAGAATAAAAGAATGGCGTTTTTAAAAGAAAAACATGCTATGAAACTTTTGTGGAATTTTAGATGGTCTATAACATTTTATCGTATTTTTTCATGGGGGTAAACTTTACATTGGAGAGCATCCACATAAAAATTCTTTTTACAAGGTAACATTTTTTCATGTGAATGTATTATGCAACATAATGTTATTACGTAGAAAACCATTAAACTAAAGGGAAAATAATATTTTGCTCATTTGCTTAGGAGGATAAGGATCAGCATAAAAATAAAGTTTTGTAGCATAAATCTGTGAACTCAATATTTTTTTTTCTTTAAGTAATTATGAACATCAGATTGTCTACCAGTATTGTAGCAGTAAGCGGGTTTTTTTCTAAGTGAGAGCGCCAGTTTGATTTTTTGACTTATAGGTACGAAATATTTTATAGAAATACATTTTTTATAACTGCTGTATTGCATATTTTATTATTTTTTATGTGAGGAGCATGACTCATCAATTCGATTGCATTAGAAGTTGATCAAAATTACAAATTGACTACTAAGCAGATATATACATTCAAACAAATAAACCATTACGCCGCTGCCCCGTAAGGATAGGTAATGAGGATAGAACGCCAAATCACTCTGTCTTTGCATGCAGACCTCGCTTCCTCTGCATTCATACATCTCCTCATGCACGCACGCCGATTATTCCTACTCTTGACATGTCCATCTTCAAGTATTTGGTGGACTTGATCGTGCCATGTCTTTCTCGGTCTTCCTCGTTTTCTGTATCCATCGACATTCGCTTCGTAGATCCTTTTACCCATTTTTTCGCTGTCCATTCGCTCTACATGTCCAAACCAACGCAGCGCCCCTTCCTTGATTCTGTCGATATTGCAAATTTCAGCCTTAGATAGTTCACGGATCTCGACATTTGTGCACCTATCATGAATCGTTTTACCACACATTTGCCTGAGAGATCGCATTTTGACAGCATTTAACCTACTTTCATCATTATTTTTTTCAATTCCGCACTTCACTCCCATACATTAGAGTTGGCACTAGAACTCCATTGCGAACTGCTAGTTTTGGCTCCTGCGATAAACATTTGTTTGCCAAAGTACATTTTGGCGCATCGTTCATCCTTTCCTGGCACTTACCCTCCTTTCAATAACTTTCACCCTTTTTTATCCCTAGTAAACATACTTCCCAGATACACAAATTCTTCTACCAGATTCAGAATACTTCCGTTTACTCTGATCTCACATTTAGTTATATTTTCATCTCTTTCGAAAACTATCACTTACGATTTATCAACATTCATAAACAAATCGCTTATTTTGAATGCATCGTAGACTTTTGTTACCAAGAACTGCAGGTCATATTTGCTACTAGCAAGAAACGCGGCATCATCAGCATACAGAACACAGTTAAACCACTTAGTTTTGCTCCCATTCTTTAATCTAACAATAATGTTTGGATAATTTATAAAGCGCCATTTTTGTGAAAATCAGCTCAAGGGCGCTCTCAAGGGCGAAATCACAACAACTAACTAATCTGACTTAAACATTTATTATACATATGAAATACTTTATGCGCGTATTGATTTAAAATATAAAAATACACAATAAAAAAATTATTAATTAAATTTAAAAAAAACAACAACCATTACTGTTGAAAATACCGTTTTAACAAATTAACCACAAATATAAGCCAATTAAAGTTTTTTTTTATTGTACTAAATACGATGCTAAAACATTAATCTTACATGTGTAAAACCACTCCGTATCACTCTATTTGTAAAAAAAATATTAAAAACATTACTATAATAATAAAAATAAACTTATAAAAACAAAAATTTTACTAAACGTACGTTTAAATTATATCAACTAACGTTGTTTATTAAACATTTGACCCTACAGAATATAATTGTGGCCTAGTGAATAGGTTGCATAACGGAAAAAAATAAAATTTATTTAATTTGTCTAAAACTAGCCAATTGGGTCGTAAACTCTTTAAATTAATATTTGTTTAGACTCCTACATACACGAATATTTTTTATTCAATTTTTGTAAGTAATATAAATTGTACTTTGTGGGTTCATTGTCCAACGGCAATTTTTTTCAACCAACCAATAAAATTGATGTAATTTAAGTTAGAACATATTTATATGAAAATAAAATAAAAAGCTATAGATAAAGAAAAATAAAAATAACTTTGTTTGTATATAAATTACCTGAACTCAATGAAAAAAACAGGAAAGAAACAAAGGAGAAGATATTAAGGAAAAGAAAGAAGATGTTTCTTCGGACGTGACGGAAACAGAGATGCAGTAGTGACATTTTTGATGGTGGATGGGAAATGATTCCACAGTCGAGCCGCATGGTCAGTATATGAGTTTGAGAAGAAAGGGGAATTGTGGATGGGTATTAAGACTGCGCTTTGAGAATGAGAACGAATAGGTAAACCATGAACTTATGAGTTGAAATTTTTCACTGAGGTATATAAGAGCGTTAGCACTATGAAGTACAGTGAACAAAAGTGTAGGAGAGGAAGTGAGTCTCTTCGCTGCCTAATTTTAAGCCATTGCAGTTACCTACGATAATCAGAAATGTGGTCATATTTCCTAAGACTAAAACTCCAACTGATGCATGTATTCTGAGGTCGTTCAGGTTTATCGAGTTGCTCATATCTTAAATCAGTCATGGAAACATCAGCGTAATCTAGAATGGGTAGTAGTTATGCTTGTACGAGTGAGCATTTGGCATTAATGGGTAAGAATTTTTGAAACCGTAGACTGAAAAATATTTTGCGGCTCAATGAAGAAATTCAGCCCTACGGGAAATTGGATACAAAAAATTATTTCTTGCACGAGGTTTAAATTAGAGCATTAAATTTGAGCAAAGTTTCTTGAAAATGTTCGAAAAAAATTGTGAAAAATATTTTAATAAAAACGCACTACTTTGAACGACGTCAGTGGTTTTAATATACCAACTCATGATATAAGATGTGTGAAGGATATCTGGTTTGTTTACCGTAATTGAACCAATTGGAAGAACTGGCAGAGAAGAAACTATGACGTTACACGTGAAATTATTTCTGAAACACGAAATTTAAAAAAATCATAACGCTGATATTTATTTTTTTTGTTTTTTAAAGAAAAAAAAAATGCGTTCTTATAATTTACCCAAACATTTAATTTTGAGAACCATTTTCAACGAGTTGTAAATAGCTTACTATTAGAAAATGGTAATCAAGTTGGGGTAGAGTGGGATTTGAACCACGGATATTTGAGCCGTGAGTCCGACACACTATCCACGGGACCACAACCCGATTACAAAAATAAAAATATTTTTTTTGGCTTAGTTTAGTTACAAATAAAAGAAAAAAACAATGACACTTAACGTTCTCATTCAAAAGTATGAGTAAGCCAGAATATAAGCTCATTTATTTTCATTTTCAATTTTTTTCTCTTTTTGTTCAAGCATTTATTAATACCTTATTAGTTTATCTAAACAGTTCGCATAAATTGAACTGGCTAATTTAACCGAATTCCTTTTACCTTGTTATTGAGGTGTCAAACTGAAGGAACGATCGTCCTTGGAAATCCGAAATTTGCGATAAATACAAGTTTCGTGACCGTGTCGATAACAACACCTTAATACAGGTCAACAATTCTAGGGGGATGAGATTACAAAGCCTACTTCAACTGAACGTAGTTATGCAGATAGCAGCCAGTCAGCAATTTCGGTAAAATGCGATGTTGGTGTTTTTGAATGCAGTGAGGTAATTCTACGTTTTTCTTAAAACAGCCAGGCCGCTTTTATCCAAAAAAACTGTAAAAATTACCGACATTTCTCAATTTGCAGAAATCACCCATAGCATTAGAATATGATAACGGTGTAAATGCTGATGATAAGATTAATGCCTAAATTATAGTGGATAAATACAGGAGTATTTTGATTTAATTAATTGAAAATGCAGTAATAAAAAAAGTGCTTTATTTTTTTCAAAGTTTAAAAAAAAAGGTTTTTCGATGTTTGAGATTAGCGGATAGTGACTAATTTGCTTTCCTTCGGTACTTTTATTTGCTCTAAATATATCTTGATATATTTTATGTTTTTTTAATTGTGTATTCTTTGGTTGTGTGGCCAGACTTTTAAAATCATTAAAACAGTCAAATTATCTTCTTTGTTCCCTTTCTTACATTAATGGTTTAAATGGAACTGTATTGGTAAAGCAATTGCAGCTTATATTGATCATTTTTTGTTACACGAATGTAAGATAATCAGTCATACGCTTCAGGTGCCAGAACGGGAGCTATTAAATACTCTAATGAGAAAACACCTTATACATTAAAATTTTCATGTTAACCATGTCGGGAATCGAACACGAGTCCTCTTGCATGGTAGGCAAACGCACTGACTACTACACTACAAGGCTCACAAAAAAACGATCAAGTACATGATTTAATAATTTTTGGAGTTTTATAAAAAAAGAATGAATGCATTTGTCAAAGTAAAATCTATTCCAACTAATCCGTAGATTTCATTATTTACTCTTTTTACAAAAATGATACTATCTCAGTTTTACTTTTATGTGGCTGGCTGTTTTTTGTATAACTACGTTTAACTTATCAAAGGGAAAATATTTAAACAGGTAACAAAAACACAAAAATATTTCAGTACCTATAACAAAATTTGTTTTGGTCACTCATTTCGTACATTGCGATTAAATATCTCTGATAATGTTATTTTTTCATTAGGCAATATCTTTTTTCCTTGAAATCTGGTTAAATTAAACTCCAGGAGGCCAAGAGGTGATTAGCGATTACGAATAAATTAATTTTCTTGTTAAAATTCTTAAAGAAATGTAAAATTCATTGCAACATTAAGAGAAAACATTTTTGAGAAGGAGATGTGGAAGTCTAGGCATTTACGGGTCTTATGACCTGTCATTGGCTGATTAGAAGAATGATTTTGTTTTCAATATACGCCGTGTTACCTTTACGGGAACTTAGATGTGAGAACATATTCCTGGCTTGGATCTGAATAGACCACTTGTCAGATTTAATTTTTATTATAAATATATAACATTTCGACAAAGAAATATCAATTAATTTGTAAAAAAAATAGTTTTTGAATGTATTTATGTACCTACCAGCTTTTATTCGCGGCTTCAGATGCATGGTAAATAGTAGAAATTCGTTAGATAATTTATTCGTTTTGTCATCAATCAATATTAATTTTCCCGACGGAATAATACATTTTTTCGAGACAAAAAGTATATTGTATCGATTGCCGGTCCTTTTTCTTTATGAAAAAAATATGACAATCCTAAAACTAAAATGAAAAGAAAACCATACTTACCTTAGATAAAAAAAGTTAATTGTCAAGTAATTTTTTTTTATTTTTTTAAATTTTTTATTTATAAATAATATAACACAAAGTACAAGTATAAAACGTTGAATTACATTCCTAGGAGTTACAACAACTCAATTTGGAACATAAATAATATTAGCATTTATAAAATAACAAATATTAGAACAACAAAGAAACAAAGCAAGTTTAGCACCTTTATAACTAAATATACAACAACAATATTTACGCCTAAAACCTTTTCTTACACAAACAGAATAAATATATATAAAAAAACGGTTTTAAGAATGAAAAAAATGAGTGAATCTTCTAAGGAAGATAAGGTCATTAACATCACATGCCATGCATATGATGCTGCCATAGCGATGATGAGAACATATCCATCTCAGTTAGTTGCCTAAGAAATGTCGTATAGTACAATGAACACATGATTATTGGAAACATAATTCGGATATATAAAACGTGTGTCAGACCTTATCATGGTGTATACAACAGAGGCGAGGATAGAGAGAGAGAAAATAAAGAAAACGAAAAACCAAGTAAAAAAACTAAATAGAAAAACTAAATAGAAAACCCAAATATTAATTTTTATAAAAATATTAGAAGCTTTCGATGTCCTGGATAAACATATTTAGTACTCCAATATGAAAGTCATTTTTAAGGAGAGACGATTGCAAGAGACTGTTGCGAAATATTGCGTAGATTTATATTATTAAGCGTGTTGCCCAGATGTTCATATAAATATTTGTTTTTGTAATTGTTTTGAATTTTTATTGTTACTATTGTTAAATAATGTGCATTTTGTTGTATCCTGTCTCAACACAGAGCTCGTGGTCTCATAGAGTAAGGAATACATTATATTTCTAAAAAATAAGTATGCATTTGAAAGAATAAATAAATTCATAAAATAAAACATTACATTTAGAACGTTACTATGACTAAAAAAAACACAAAGGAGGTTTATTTTTTTCGAACAGAGGATATATATTTATGCTCCAATAAATCCACTTTACGTTGATGATAGTTTTGGCATAAAACAGGTACAATACAATGTTTGAAAATATTTTTACAGTAATTTAATGTTAATGTATTAAGTACGGATTTGTTGTAACCTAAGGATCAGCATTTCTTTTTGTAATAATTTTCAAAAGTAAAATAATTATTATTAACAATTAAAGCATTAACTTTGTGGTCAAACATTTTACTAAATGTTATTAAATATTTGAATATAACCACTTACCGAGCTTTATATGCCTACCGGTTTCGAGACGTCCCCGTCTCTTCATCAGGACACCAATTAAACCAACATGCAAAACCTACCATACACCTTCACCATAGTTAATGCACAAAAATATAAAACCAAACATATGAGGTGTCTTCACAATAATAATTTCTCTGAATTCGCTAATCATCTAATCATTTAAAATCATAAATTCAATTAAAAAAGGGGGTTAAAATCTTTCATACAAATAATAAAGGGTTAAAAGTAAATAATATGGAAATATTTCACATAAGGAAAGCTTTAAAAAATAATGTTCCTTTGATCAATAATAAAACAAATTTCCAATAAAGTCATTTATACGATGTTCCACTGGAATGGTCATCCTATTAAACCTATTAATCTTACCCCCCCTCCTTCATCCCCACTACTTTTTTCATTAATTCTCAAACAAGATCATATTTTCATAATTTAATCAGTGCATGTTTGTCTTAATCAGTGCATGTGCTTATTAAAATGCATGTCGTGTTGGTTTTACATTTATGTGCAACAACTATGGTGAAGGTGTACAGTGGGTTTTGTAAGTTGGTTTGCATGATGGTTTAACTGGTGTCCCGATGAAGAGACGGACACGTCTCGAAACCGGTAGAGATTGAAAAGTCGGTAAGTGGTTATATCTAAATATTTAATGACATTCAGTAAAATAATTGTTTTTATTACAAAATATATTAAATAATATATATTCTAATACGTTTTTAGCAAATACAAAGCTACACCCTTGTCCAAACGCAAGCTCGTTATTAAGATTAATACAAAACCGTTTTTGATCATTTTTGGTTGGGAAATTTATTACGTTCCGTCATAGGCTATTTATATCTCCTTCTATGCGATTATTCTTCTGTCTTGAAGCGATAATCGCGCGTCACGCAATACTAGAAAGGCACACTAAATTGTAGAAAAAATACCGTATAACAGTATGTACGAGAACTACAGAAATACAACTTTAGGAGGGTCAGGTGAGTAATTGCGACACCACTTTTGCTTAAAATAAGGTTTTGACGATATTAATTTCATGATTAATCAAAATACTAAAAAAATATATTGTTTGTGCAAAAAACTATTTTGTTCGGGTAATAGTTATAATTTTAAAGTTAATAATTTTAATGTACGAAATGAGCAAAAATTTATAAATCTGCTTTCCTTCCATACTCTTTTACTTTTATTTGCTTTTTATATATAAAGCTAATTTTTATGTTTTTCTTATTATTTATTTTTGTATAATTTTATTTAGTACGTACTATTATTTGGCATATGATTTATTGCTTCTTTTCCTTATATTTCTTACTATAATTGAGTGAATTTCTAGAAAACATAACTCAATTATCATTTCAATTATGCTTTTATATATAAATATTATTTTTCTGTTGATTTAAATCATGCTCTTATTTTGTGTTATTTTTTTATATATTTTTTAATACTACTATATTTTACTAATTTTTTGTTGATTTTAATGATACCACTATTTTGTATATTTGATTATGTGTGATTCTTAATTTGTATAATTTATATTTTAAAAATTATTTCTGATTATCTTTTTTGCATTGGATTCTTTGGAATTTGATTATTGTGATTCTATGTAATTATTTCTGAATATCCTTTTTACATTGTGTTCTTTGGAATTTGATTATTGTGATTCTATGTCATTATAATTTGATCTAATAAATTTTACCATGTATTTTTATTGTTATTTATTGTGGCTTGACACGGGCATAGTCTAAACAGCCTTAATAAGTTCATAAATGTTTAATTTTGTAATTTTGAATGAATAAATAAATAAATAAATACATAAATAACATTTTTAGGCTGTAGTTTGATAAAAAAATA
Organism: Micrasema longulum; assembly: GCF_059751315.1. Classification (NCBI taxonomy): domain Eukaryota; kingdom Metazoa; phylum Arthropoda; class Insecta; order Trichoptera; family Brachycentridae; genus Micrasema; species Micrasema longulum. The sequence goes on along the minus strand of NW_028279398.1, from coordinate 33,589 downwards.
CGGTAATCATACGATTTTGCTATTTTAAAACGCGCTATTAACCCACTCGTTTCTGTGATGTAACCGGAGTTGCAAATTGCACTTAATTAAATAAGATCTCGGCAACTACTTTAACACATTAAGGTATATAATAAGATAACAATGCTTGATTATGTCCAAAGGCTTGCAGACTGGCTGGATTTCCTCTCTAGGGAGTTGTTCAAATTTAAATTTATTTCAAGAAAGAGAAAAAACATTTTTTGAGAAGGGTTTCCTAGTAGGTGATTTGGTACAGCCGGATGAATCTCACCCACGTGATAAAGGTTTCAGCTCTTTTACTTCACAAAAGTCTACAGATGGAAGAGTTGAGGAAATGTGGATGTTCAAACATGGGCAGAATGGTGAATTTTACACAGTGTGTAATGTGGCCCCTTAAACCAGTCAATGACAGGTCATAAGCCCTGTTAATGCCTAGACTTCCATTTTCCCTTCTCGAAAAGGTTTTCTCTCTCTGTTGAAATAAATTTAAAAGTACAAGATAATTTTAAATCATATATTTTGTCCATCAGGTTCTCTAAAATTGACAAAATATCGAGTATCATGATATAAATCCTGGCGGCCTCCGTGGTGAAGTGGTCAAGACGCTTGACTCACGCACGGAAGGTTCCGGGTTCGATTCCCGGTGAGAACACAAAAATTAAAATGTGATTTTTCTCAAGCCTGGGTGCTCTGTGATGTAATTCACCACTGTAATTAGGCCTCCTGGCCTGTTGTGGTGCAAAAAAAAAAGTTAAAAAATGTAAAAAAATATTCAAAATATTTATTTCAGAGAGAGAGATGTTATCTAATTAGATCACTATGCAAGACAAAAATATTTTAAATAACTAACTAACTAACTAACCATCACGCCATTTCCCCGGAGGGGTAGGCAGAGAGGATAGAACGCCACACCACTCTGTCCTGGCACACTTCCTTTGCTTCCTTCACATTCATACATCTTCTCATGCACGCACGTCGATTATTCCGACTTTTCACATGACCACTTTCAAGAATTTGTTGTACTTGATCATGCCATGTCTTTCTCGGCCTTCCTCGACTTCTACAACCAGACACATTCGCATCATAAATCTTTTTAGCCGTTCTTTCATCATTCATTCGCTCCACATGACCGAACCATCGCAAAAGACCTTTCTTAATTTTGTCGATAATGCTTAACTCAGCCTTGCATTCTGCTCTAATTTCGACATTAGGGCACCTATCATAAATTGTTTTTCCGCACATTCGCCTGAGGGATCGCATTTCAACAGCATTCAGTCTACTTTCGTCCCTTTTTTTCCAACTCCATGCTTCGCTTCCATACATTAGGGTTGGTACCAGAACTCCATTGTGAACTGCTAATTTAGCCTCTTGCGATAGACACTTATTTGCTACGACAGACTTTAAGGCACCATTAACTCTGTTACCGGCACTAACCCTCCTTAAATAAAATAAATAAAACACCTTTGTTTTTAACCAATCATTTTTATTTTATTTTAAAACATTAAGTACAAAGAATTAGTACTTTGGTGGACTTATTGCTAAAAATCTTTTTTAAAAATTTGAAAAAAGACATTTATTAATTTTGAATACTTAAAAATGTTGCCTCAAAATACGACTTTTACAAACTACAAATATAAATAATGGCAGAATAGTTTTTTATATCATTTTGTATAATAGAACTGAGAAAATACATACAGGTATAGCAGGTTATATTTTATTTAAACTGAATTGAGAAGTACAGTGAGATAGATAGGTATATGAAATAATATATTCAATGAAAGTATAAATTCCTTTGTAACAAAGGAATTCGTACTTTCCTTTAGTACAATATTTTAATTATTCCATTTGTTAGACAAGTTCTTACTTAAATAAACGACGCTAGGATTATTGTTAGCAAACCTAATAATTCAGGGTCATCATTCCTCGTTCGGCACCTAATCTTGATCATTTTTGTAAAATGAAGATGAGATCAGTCTTACGCTACAAGTACCAGTCCTGGGACCATAAAATGTTGAAGTGTAAAAACCTTTTTCTTTAAATAAATATTTCGAATCAAACCCAAGACGTCTTACATAGTAAACAAACGCGCTGACTACGACACCACGAGTCCAACAAAATTCTGAGTAAAGGAGAATACAAGCTGTTGTTTTATACTTTTCAATGTTGAGTTATTGAATTGGGCGCTGTGGTTCCATGGCTAGTGTTGCGGATTCGCAGATTAAAGGTCCGAGGTTGAGATCCTTCTCTACCCCTTCACAATTCCTATTTTTTAATAGTGAGTTATTTACAGTTCGTTAAAAATGGCAAAAAAATAAATATTTGAGTAAATCACAAGACTGCAAGGATTTCGATTTAAAAAAAAGTATATATTTTATGAAGTTTATGAACGAGAACATATGTAAATATATTATGTGTAAAGAATGCGTAAATTAAAATGAATTCAGTATAAATAAATTTAAATGTATAATTTCCACACCTTATGGACAATAGGACAATGCATTGGTTGGTACACTAATCGCAACGTATCTTGATATTTTTTTACATAATAGTAAACTGATCTGTCTTAGACTTTAGATGCTATTCCAGGGATTATGAAAATATTCTAGCATAAAAACACCTTTTTAAATAATGTTTATATGTATTTTTAATTAAGAAGGTAAAGCATGAACAGAAAATATTTTTAAAAAATAATGAAACCCACTTAACCACAAAACCGAATTGTCAGCAGGTTTTTCATTTTTCCTTTACAAAGAGAAACGCTAGAGAAATTAAAAAATTAAAAAAGTAATAAAAACATTATCAATTACTAAAAGCATACTTATTTCTTCCCAAAATTTATTAACAAAAATTTAAATAGATGACTGTTAACATAAAATAATAATCAATATAAAGTCTTGTTACATATTAGCCATTTTTTTTATTTTTTTTTAAGTGTTGTCAATATTTTCTTTTAAGATCAGCTTAGGAATATTATTATAGTAATTGTATAATAAAGTGTTTTTTGGCCATACTTGTTTAAAAACCTCGGTACTGACAAATTTTCACGTTGTGCTAGCTTTGTATTGTGTATGTTAATACTTTTTCTGGTAGTTACTATCAAATCGATATCTAGTTACAAATTTAAGCCATAGAATAGAATTTACGGACAGGCACCCTTGCTTTTTAAAAAGTTCGGGTACCTTTTCCTTATCAATACTAGCCGATCTGTTAATTAATTTAAGAGAAAAGTTTTGTAAAGATTGAATTTTTTTAATGTTGGTTTTACAATTAAGGCCCCAACTGGTAATATTGTACCTAAAAATGGATTCCGCTAATGATAAATAAATAAGACTTAATGTTTTTATTGGTACAAAATACTTTATTGTAAACATGCTGCATATAACTGTCCTTAATCTTTTACACAATTTGTTAATATGTTTATCCCATTAAAAAAATATATCAATAGTTATGCCCACATACACATATTTATTAACTACACCAATTTTTTCACAGTAACATAATATGACAATACCATTATAAAGACAGTTAAAACTTTGAGATACTATATAAACTTGATTTAGTGCTGGTACATGAGGTAATCTGACATGCATAATTTTAGTGTTTTTTTGCATTTATTATAAGACCCATATCATGCGACCATTTAAGCAAGGAATTAATGTCTTCATGTAATTGACTTTCCGCAAAAGATGAATGTCTGTGAGAAATTACAAGTGCCGTGTCATCGGCGTAAACATAATGTTTGGCATACTAAATTTTTTTTGACATGTCAACAATGTCGGGAATCGAATCCGAGACCTCGTGCATGGTAGGTAAACGCATTGATCACTACACCATGAGGCTGGCATACAATTAAATTATATGTACATAATACACACACACTTTGTAAAAAAGACAAGCCATATCCGAAAATCTAATTAACAATATATAATTTGCTTGGACCCTTTTCAATTAATCATGTTAAGGGGGAAAGCTGCAGGACTTGAATATTGTTTGATTCGTTTGTATGTTAATTTCAGCAATTCTCTTTAAACGCGAATTGTTTGGCAATTTTACTTTTGGCCATTTAAGTTCAAAAATACATTCCTTTTAAGAATAAATTACCGGTGAAACCGCAATTTCAGACTTACTTTTCTAATTTAAATGTAATGAGATAGGAATTTTAAATAATATTTTAACTATAAATATATTACAACAGATATTAATAATATTTTACACAAGGGCATTACCAGGGCTTTAAACCAGTCATTGAATGGGTCATGTGGCCATTTTTCAGACTCTGTAACATTCACCATTCTGCCTATGTTTGAACATCTAAATTCCCTCAATTTATACACCTTTTGATGATTGTGAAGTTAAAGAGCTTAAACTTTGATTGATGCGGGATTCTTGGCGAATTGTTTCATATGCATACTAGGCAACGCCTGGAAATACTTTTCAAATTTTATTCTTCGTCTTAAAACAGCTAGTTTGATCAAAATTAATTTTATTTTTCTTTTTTTTTTCATACACAAATTGGATTCAACCTCCTTGGGAGTTAAAAAGATTAATATATCACAACAGAGGTGAAGAATATTTTATAGAAATCTAGTCGTTTGCAGTGCTTATGATCTGTCGTTAGCTGTATTAAGTAGCTCATTTACACATTGTGTAACATTCACCATAATGCTTAGAACATCTTTCATTCCTTTAATTTTTAAAAATATTTACCCTTGTTTATGTTATCTTTAATTATGTTGCATAATGATTAATGTCATAATATCTGTAAATCTATATTTGTATTCATTTTAGTGAATCGAATCAGGGTGTGGTCTCGTGTCCCGTGACCTGTGTCTCGGAATCACTGAGAGAAATTATAAAACTAACATCGGATTATTTTTCCCCTCCGCCAAGGATCCTAAGAACAGTGAACGAAATCTCGCTAAACGATAGTGTCGATGAGTTCCTACAGCTAGAGCAGGCATTCAAGAAGCTAGCGGTGTTGTCTCTCCTGACTTGCGATGTCACACTGCCATTTCCGCCTAGATTATGCACTATTTATACCTGTTGTAACTTACATATTTTTAAAATTCAAGTAGATTTTAAGACTGTTTAGATTAAGTATTACTCATTAATGCCTATCTATTAGGGCTCATTTAAGCCTGTTGACTGGTTTAAAACAACATAAAAAAACGATTAAATACGCACTTTAACCTTTAAATTTGACCGAACAGATGTAGTAGTATGGAATAAAAGGTAGCAGATGTTACATTCCAGCCTTCCTGCTATCAATCGTTTTATCGTTTAAGAATAATAATTTTCGAAACGAAGATTTTAAGATACAGTGTAGCTTGTATCAATTGCTGGTACTCCAACTATTACTGCGCAAAACAAACGACGATATTTTATTCTCAGGCGACATAGCATCGTTTTTGTTCAAAATTATATAATTTTTTTTTTCATTGATAAACCCTTACGGGTTACATGCATTTAACAAAATATTTTTACATTTAAAATTCACATTCTACTGTTAATAATAATATTTTAAACATATTTTGTAAAGGTTATCTGAGTTTTTTGTTTAGTTTTGTCTGGTTATTTATTGTACAATTTCAGTCCGTGGTTTATTAGTCTCGATTGCCTTTTTCTCGTTTTAAAAGGTTGAATATGATATTTTTTTGATATTCTCGTATTGTGTTCATGTTTACCACAGTTTTTTTTTAAGTTATATTCTTCGTCTACAATTACATCAGTGGCTTATTTATGAATAAATTTTAAGGATTCTAGTTTAAAGAGTTCAGTTACATTTAATTGTTTAGTTTGTTTAAAAAGTTCTTTAGTTGCTGCTAGATAGGGTTGGTCATAAAATAACTTAAATATTTTATTTTGCTGTCTTTGTAGTCTGTTAACGTCATTTTGATTTCCTGTTCCCCATAGTAGTTGCATATAAAATATTTAAGTTCTTACATTAGCTTCGTTCATGATTTTTTTTTGACTTTTTTGTAACGTTTTTTAGTTTTTTATTTTAAAAAAAGACTCGACAATGTCACCACTTTGCTAATTAAATTGTTGATATGAATCGTCCATGCCAATTGTCTGTCAGAAAAACTAACTGTAACAATTACAGTTAACTATAACAATTTTATTTATTCAAGTAATTGTGAAAAAAATGTATAAAAAAGTGATTTTCTTATATTTCGAACGTAGAACTCTAAATCCTAGAGTTTAAAACTGTTTGAAAGTTTATGTTGCAAGGATTTCGTACCGAACTTTGTTGACTTCAATGGTATGATATGAATTTTGTTTTGTGATCGGGTACGCTCCAAATTCATGTTCCCGTTATGCCCCCATATATAATAATGCACAAAATTTACTTTTCTACAAAACAAAAATATGGTGCAATAATGATTTTCACTTGAAAATATACAATATCCATTTAATGGATTAACAGAAAAAATATCAAAATATTTGTTGCTATTCAAACCTATCCATAAGTTTTATTGTGGTAAGAGGAAATAAGACGAAACACAATGAAAAATTATTTTTTTATTTAAAATTAAACCAGCGCGCACTTTCTACTCTAGTCGCTGCCTCGCTGAGCACTGAATGTCTTTCAAAAATGGACTGCCTGTGGAACAAGTAGTTAACGTATATTGTTTTTTTTTTGGGTTTCCCATTATCCCTTACGTTTCCATTATGCCCTTCCTCCCCCTACTGAATTTCAATATTCACTTACGATCAGCAAAAATCGATGACTTAAAAAAAGCTTTCATCTCAATTTTTTAAAATGAGGTTAGCGAAATCAAGGAGACAGTTTTCATCATTTATGGAATTCTATTTAAGTAAAATTGAATTAACGATCAAAGAATTTCCTCTTTCTCTTGAATATTTTCCAAGGAACTCTGAATGGAGCAGTTTAATCAAAGGAATCAATTTCTTTTTATAATATTCAAACGAGGAAGCCTCAATTTGTGTTAAAATAATTATTGGAAGTTTGGTTTACAATATGAACTATTCTAAAAACTTTTAAAGGAATCTGTAGTATTGTAATGATATTTAATTAAAAAGACACTCTACAGGCGCGTAACAGAGGGCATTTAAATCTGTTGGTCTCTCACGTAATTTCGTCCTTAACCGACCTGGCACTACGAAAAATAATGTCGATGTGTGTGTCATAAGAAAACGCTTTATATTTTCGAAAAACGGCAGACATATCTTTTAATTCGGAAATACAATCCAATGTATAAAATAATTAGGAAAAAAAATTTCATTTCTCAAGTACATAAATAATAACACTGATAGCAGCCATCTAATGTCGTATCTGTGGTAACAAGTTTCGGGGAAAAAAATACAAACAATGAAGATATGTTTATCTATATTTAATTAGATAATTGCTCGTGTATAGTTATTTGCCATGTATTTTTTAGTTTTTTTAGGGCAACGCAGTATTTGCAATGTCTCAAATGTAGCTAGTAAAGGAATAACCTATCTATTAATTTTTCATCAATGTTTTTGCTTCTTTTTGAATGAATGCCTACACTGACTTATCTCTGTTATTTTTATTATTTTTGTATTGTGGACATGTTATTTATCGCCGTTTTTGTGAATTTCATCTTAAAAACGCTGTACAATGAATATACCAACACGTCTTGCAGCTACATAGCGCATGAACGGTTGAGACTCTCAACCCTTTGTATGATTTTCAAGTTTGAAATAATTTGATAGTTTTTGACATTTACACTGACGAACGTCTTGCAGCTACAAAGCGCATTGACGAAAGGCATTTTAGAAACCTGATATAGCTATTATAATGCGATGCTTAAAAAAAATTTGGCTTAGTTTAATAGCCTAAAAAAATACAGAACGTACTCTTTACAAAAAATCAAATGAAACTATTTAATGAAGAGAATTTCTCCGTCACTGTTGAAATATCATTTCTACTACGACCTAGTCACTCAGCGGTTTGATGTTTTCTTCGAGCTATTTTCGCGCCAAACTGCTCTCGGGCGACTGCAATAAGGGTGAAATTTTCTTCCGCAGTTTAGGGTGATATTCATCCAGATAATCGATTTCTTGGTCCGCGAGCATCTCGACATTGATCATGATTTGTTATGAAACATTAGTCTAAATAACATCAAAGGGGATTAAATTCAGTCCTTGTCTTAAAAATTTTGACAAATTGAAAATATTCTTGAACACTAATTGAAGTACAAATCCCTTATGTATCTACATTTATTTAAAATTTAACACCTATCAATCTTTAACATACTAGGTGAAAAAACTCCTCGAGTTACTGCGTGGTAATCTGAGGTCACTTTAGGTTAACTTTAGGTAACCAGAGGTAAGGAAATGATCACTTGATCACTTGATAATTTTAATATCTTTTTATCGTATTTAAATAATGTGTGTCTTGCAAGTTATCTGAAAAGATTACATCTCTTTCTCTCAAATCAATGTTTTAGATAGGTATTTGCCTCCAGGAACTGGACATTTTGTCATTTTCAGAGATCTTGGTGGATAAAATAATTGTTTTTAAATGTACCTTAAAAACGTGATATTTTTTTTGTAGTTAATAGTAATAATAATAATAATAATAGTTGCCAATATATTATTAAATTTAGTGCGATTTGCAATGCCGGCTACATCAGCGAGCGGGTTTTAAAAGAAATCAGCTCTCTTTGACTCTTCAAAAATTAAGAGAACTGAAGATATATGATAGATTTTACGTGGGCAGAACGGTAAATGTTACACAGCTTACAAAGTTATCACTTAAATCAGCCGATAGCAAGTCACGTACCCTGTTTACATGTTATTCTCTTTTTATTTTTAACAAAGCTGCTTTATATGTTGTAATATGTATTATTGAGTTTTCCTGCTTGTATTTTTACCAGTAAAAATAAAAATACACTCAGTTCACATTAATCTTCCTGGGAATTAAGGTAGTATTTGAGCGTATAGTAGGCAATACAAATATTCGTATAAACATTAAATGGTACTTGAGGACAATTAAACTGTCCCGTAGGAGTCCTTTTTGTAACGAGATTCTCTCCTTATTTTCGAGTAATTTATCCTATAAGTGTATTAAAAACAAAAGTGTCTAAATGTTTATAAAATAATCACATAAAAGCTACATATATATATTTTGATTGTGGAACCTACTTAAGTTCTTACTCTTAAGTGAGAATTAGAAACATTAAAATAAAAATAGATTTATTTTTTAACATTGAACAACACTACCACATTAAAAAAACAAGTACAAACGCTGTACTCTCAAAAATACCATACAATGAACTTAAACACCGCAATGACTTATACGGTAACTAGAAACTTTTGTAGAAGAAAAATTTAAAATTTGCATTAAAAAACATATCATGACTACATTAACCAGACAAGAAGCAATCATGCGTAGCTTACCATTACATTTTACTATCCACAATAATGTTTTACGGTAACTACATTTACAGAAAAACAAACAATTTTTTTATTTTTTTTTATTTTTGCACCACAACAGGCCAGGAGGCCCAATTACAGTGGTGAATTACATCACAGAACACCCAGGCTTGAGAAAAAATATATTTTAATTTTTGTGTTCTCACCGGGAATCGAACCCGGAACCTTCCGTGCGTGAGTCAAGCGTCTTGACCACTACACCACGGAGGCCGCCAAATAATGACTATTTCTTATAAATCATTGCCACCATTTGTATTTTTCTCCAAATATAAATGAAAATATTAATAAAGCGCGCCCAGCGCCAGCAATGAGCCAAGGAACTAGCCAATTACTCCAGCTTATTTCTTCATACACATAAGTATACTATATTTTGAACATCTTAAACCCAATGGCGGAATATTTCTACTAGAGCAAACATGCAAATTACACAAATTCTTTGAAGATTCTCGATTTGGAAAACAGTATTTCAATCGTTTTTTCTTAAGGATTATTTTTCTTTGAAATGATACTTTTGCCATATGACTCGCAACACAGGTGGCGCTCAACACGGCCGTTTTAGCATAATTCATTTCTAAAACAAATCGGGCAGTTGACATTTAAATTGTTATGAAAATTCCTAACACTGACTGAATTCATTGTGCTATTTTTTGTAAGCTTTTACATAACTTATGTGTTAAATTAATGGATAATATAGCTACACAATATAATATATATTAATATATAAATATTACGAAATTACGTCGTTTGAGTTTATTTTATAGATGAGAGTTGTTGTATCACACAGAACCACAGAAAAAAAGCAATTTTAAGTAAAATCGTATATAATTTATATTATATTACGTACCTACTATGTAGGTACAATTAAATGATATTTTTTATAGTTTACTTGTAAATAAAATCAACGTTTGCTACAGACAAGACGTCACATAAATTGACCTAATGGTAAGTTGTTATAACCCTTATGAATTTCGAAAACTTAAAATAAATTTTTAAAATATGTACGAGTATATATTATGTTTCTTCTTTTAAAATTAAACTATTTTAAAGTAAGTTGTCTTTTACACCGTTCCTGGAACTGTGATAAAATGCATTTAATTACTTGTAAATTCTATATTTGTAAATTGTTATGTCCATTAAAAAAATATTTCAATACATGCAAAAATAATAAAATTAATACTTAAATTTAAATACACAAAGATGTTTAAATAAACATACCCAGCAATTATAGAAAAAGTATGCTATCCTCTATACATAATTATAAAAAAAATAAAAATAATAAACCTTTTTAACCGTAAAAGCTTTTATAAGTTCAAGAATATGTAAACAAGTGTGATTTCGAATGAATGAATAAACAAATATATACAATATGATAGATACCAAAAAATGATATTATAAAGTGAATAAGTAAAATGTTTAAAAAATACAAACAGTTAAAAAATTATATTACATTCACGTGAAAAATATTACAAGAAAAGAGTTTTAACGACTTGTGTTAATTGATGTAACAGAGGTAAGGTAGGTACTACGAAGGATCGAAAACGGCGAGTTTTTTTTATCGAATTCCATCACGGCTCAAAACTCGCGTAAAGAAGGATGATAAGCGTAAGCATGTGATGAAAACTGTGTATCTTTTTGAATATAATATCAATTTTAAGAAATCTGTTTTGAGAAATAAAAATATATTTATATTTTTAATATTTTTATTTTATTTTGTTAAATCCAATATATTATACACATACCAGTGGCGAACGGTGAGTTTTTAAATTGGTAAGCTATGAAATTTCTGATAAAATGTCCATGGCGGTAGTATGGCATATAAAAAACAAGTATATTTTATATTTAATAAATAATTCCTAACAAATGGCTCCAGTGGCTAAAAGTTTCAGTAAAAATATTTTCTAATGTAGCACAAACATTTGATTTAAAAAATACAATTTAAAAAAACATAATTACAAAAAAAATGGAACCCCTATAGACTAGAACCCCCGCCTGCGTCATTAGAAAGCAACGACCCACCCGCGCAGCTGTTTCGCGTTTTGGCCTAGGCGTCGAGAAAGTAATTAATAAACTAGATAATTCATTAGCGTACCGGTGCATCTTTGGTTAAGTTAGACTTTTATAATTTGTCTTGAAATAAAACACTATTTCTTAATAATTGATAATAATTAAATAATTTAAAAGTATTCCTTACCGATTACGATAGTTCACCAAACAAAACATAAATTACGTTTTACGAATCATTGTTTCATCGACTTTTATATCACATTATTATTCACAAAATGACATAAGTTATGCATATTATAATTTTTCTTATATATTTATTCTTAACACTATACACTAGTAACGTTTTTACCATAACTCTAACTTAATTTAAAAAGTTTAAATAGATAATAAAGAATAACGTACAATATTCAACTGTCATTGTATGCACAAAAACGAATTACAATTCAAAAACAATTAGCGAATCTTTGTTTTTTAAAACCCACTAAAGGATTTATACTATATTATGGATTAAAATATCAATTCGTTTCGATTAAAATATCAAAATATTAATTTATTTTAAAGCAAATTTACTTTCAAACCACCGAAACTTAAGTATGATCAATTACTTACTTATTATTGTAACTTCCCTGTTAAGACATACAAAATATATTCGTTATCTCTTTCTCACACATAACGAGTGCGTATATTGTCACCTTCCTGAGACTGTCGTAAGTCAAATCGATGTATTTTAAAGAATACTAGTCCTTATGAAAAAGTATTGAAAGACTAAATTGCATTATTAAAAGCTGCAAGATTTTACTGTAATCGCAAGTGTAATTTTTCGAACGAGATTCTAAAGTTTTAGGTTAAAGACGTATTTGAATTAGTGATTTTAAAGTGATCAGAGTAATCTCGTGTAATCCAGTTGTAATAATTTTGGCCACACACGCCTCTATAGGCGCAACTGGTCGCTGTATGGAGAGTAAAGGAATATGATATATATGTACTTATCCAAGAAAGTAATATATTTTTTTGCTGATGTGTTTTTACCTTATAATACTGCAGTACTATAAAACATTACTTACAATGTCAAAAAAATATGGTTACCTGCATGTAATCAATTATAAGGAGCATTCGCCCCTGACACATACATAGTTTTCAAAAAAATGTTTATAGGGGAGACCGAGGAGAGTTGTAACGGAGAAGAGTTGAAACAATGGCAATTTCGAGATCTATGATCGATGGCCAACTGGCTACATCGCGCATTTATTGTTTTTTGACGTGCCACTTGATGGAGTTGGCAACAGCAGTCTGCAAGGAGTGGTTGTGTGTATACGACATCTGGACGGAAAAAAAATACCAAAAGTAAGTTTTTGGCTAGAATTTTGATAGTCTTTTATCCGATACGTATTACGTGACGTGATAGTTTTTCCAATATGCACTGACCACTCAAATTTCAAAACATGATTTTGTTTTTTATAGCTCGCTTTTAGTTTTGAGGTTAAAAGCCATTATTCTGAAAAAGGTCCGATTTTTTACGCCTAAGAGAGCTGAAACAGCTTGTTTTTACTCTCGTCTTTTATTTATTTTATTTTTATAATGTTTTATTTTGTGAATTTGGATACCGAATTTTTAATTGATCTGGTTTCAAAATGCCTAATAAATAAATACAAAAGACTTTATTATTGCTATAATTTATGGTGACTGCACTGTACTGATCACAGCAGTTAAATTTGTTTATCAAGATTTTTTTTTTAATTCTTATTTTTAACAATAGCATTGTTTTTATTTTTTTGAATAATTATTATCTCCAAATACCAAACTGTCACAATTTACCTTGACCTCTATTTCAACTTTCCTGGGTATTAAGAGAGTTGTAACAGAAGGAGTTTTTTCAGATTTAGCCGATTTTCTCATTGACCCCAATTATTTTTTCCTGTTATTTTATTAATATTATATAGCGTATAAAATTGACTACGTTTAAATATAAAATTAATTTAGGTTGGTTTATTTAAGGCTGAGATATACTAGGTAATGTAAAAACTGTTTAATTCCTCCTCGGTTTCCCCTACAATAGATACGAGTACATTCAATATCATTTTATTTTTATTTATGGATGTAGCCACCCCACTGGCCTACAGGCACGTTCCGGAGTGTCTGTGTATTATTAATTATTTTATAAATAATAGTTCATACTTTCACATCAATATATATGTTTAAAAATAAATGTAAAAAAATATCCATCTCTAAACACAAGTTTTCACTCTACAGGCGCCGTGGCGCAGTTGGTTAGACGGCCAACTGTGAAACTGGCGTCGCGGGTTCGATTCCCGCCAGTTGCAAGAAAAAAATCCAAGAAATATTTTTTTCTCAATTGGTCTGGGTGTTGTAGTGTATTTTTCGTTACCTCCTTCCATATCCCCTCTATCCCACCTGCTGATAAGCCTCAAAATAGAGGCTTAGCGGGTTATTCCTTTAAAAAAAAAACACGTAGAAACATTATTACTAAGTCTGTAAATACCAAACATTTGCTAATGTTATACTTACGAGTATTTCGTCAAAAAAAAAAAAATAATATAAATAGTATGAAAAATCCTGCATTACATAGAAAAAATCACAAAAAAACAAATTTTTCAAAATTAATTACCAATTATTGTTTATTTATTTTAATACACGGTGATGCTAAAAAAAGTTTTGAAAAAAGCAACAAATTTTAGTAAGCTAAAAATAAAAATGTTTTTTTTTTTTTAATTTTCATAGTTTTTTGGCTCTTTCACAGCAGGGTTTTTCATAGTATTTTCCCAATGATGAGCATGTCAGTGTCCAAAGTTTTTAATCAAAGATCACTGTTATATTTTTACTCTATTTCAAACAATTTTAACCTAGCTCAGTTATAGTAATATTGATTTGATATTATATTTACTAGTAATTTACGCCATATACTATTCGCAAAGTATAGTATCATAGAAGGAATATAGTATAGGAGATAATAATTATATTTAAATTTATTGTCTCGTGGTAGCCTTATTCGATATTCTTATCTGAAATAACTGGCAGTAAAACACTACCCCTATAAAACAAAAATATATAAAAATGCCGATAGTATCATTTTTACGGCATTTGATGTATCTTTAAGGATCCGAAACTTGACGTTGATAGAACTGCGTAATAAATTAATGGTTAACTTTTGACCGTCTGCTAAAATCGGCACTTAGCGCGGGGATTGTAATTTACGGGCCTGCGTAAAATTTTAAACAAGTTTAGGGTTGTTTTACAGCTTGTAAAAGTTAACTGTTAGGGAATTAACGCTATTTTGTAACTACGAGTTTCTCGGCATCTTACGTTTGGAGTAATTTATTGAACAGTTGGCGTAGTACTAAACTATGTAGTGATTTTGTATTCACCCTTGAAGAACGTGTTTTTTAGAGTTTAACATACTTAAAGCCGGTTGCATTAAAAAAAAATGAGTTAAATAAAAAAAAATTTTTCGTCAAAATTATGAAAATGAATTGCGTTTTAAGAAATTTACTAAAACGGATATTTTCTTTATTTATTTTAAATGCTTTAATAGGGAAATATAAATAAAAAAAATACATTTATTACAAAAGGGGTCTACAAAATACTGTCTAGAAAAAAAAATGCAACTTTTTGGTAGCATAAGAAACATTTCCGGCCCCGTGATTTAATGGTCAGCGCATTTGCCTACCATGCAAGAGGCCTCGGATTCCTGACATGGTTGCTATAAAATATTTTTTAAAAACCAGTCTCTGGACTGGTACCTGAAGCGTAAGACTGATCACCTTACCTTCATGTAACAAAAATGATCAAGATACACTGCGATTGGTGTACCAATGCAGTGCCCTATGCACCATTAGGTACGGAAAGGGAATGATGATGATGATGAAAAAATTTATTTTTGAATTTGTAATTTTGAATTTCCGGAAAAACGGTCATTGCGTTGGCCACACCCCAAATACGTTACAATTCATGTTTATTTTAACCTTTGTTCCAAACCATTTTTTTTTTTAAAAACATCGTCACGAATCTTGACATCACAACTATCAGTGCCAAACGTGTCACGTTTTTCTAGTGACATGTGTTTTTTTAAATTTATTTTTTAAAGTTTTATTTGAAAATATTTTTCCACAATATCCATATTGATTTTAAAAATACAATAATTATTCTAAATCCAGTTTTATCGGTATTCGTAGTACGTGCCCTATTGCATAAATGCTATTGAACAAAATATTAATTATTGGCATGCTTATGTTTAATAACAAAAGTACATTCACGCTATATTCAAGTTATGCTCTACATAGATTAGAATATACTTTTTATAGGATTTTGAATACAAACTATATCAATTTTATTAAAGACTCGCTTGACACCAAACACATGCATGGATACATAAAATGACAAATTAGTAAGAAGGTGTATATGTACATATTGCAATTTTTTTTCACCGACTTTCGAAATTTCCGACTCATTGTTTTGCATTGGGTACCACCTTAGCATCTTCTCTTAGTGCCCTGTCAGGTATCCCCAACGTTGGCAATCACTCTGGCAAAAGTCTCCCTGTCCTGTGCTGCCCGGAAAATCTGCTTCACAGTCCTGAAGCCAGTCCAGTCTCGTATATTTCGCAGCCAGGACATCTGTCTTCTTCCAGCCCCTCTGTGACCCTCAATCTTGCCTTTCAAAATTAAATAAAGCAAGTGGTACTTTTCTCCACGCATTATTTGCCCCAGATATGAAATTTTACAAACTTTTATGGTGGTTAAGAGTTCTTTGTTCGTTCTATCTCGACTAAAGACTTCTGAGTTCGTTATTAGGTCTGTCCAAGATATCTTAAGCATTCTGCGATGCAACCACATCTCAAAAACCTCCAGCCTATTCATAGTGTTCACTTTCAGAGTTCAAGTCTCACAGCCATACAACAATACTGACCACCAATAACATTTTACCAATCTTTGCCTTATTTTCAAGTTGAGATTAGCATTGCAGAAGAGAGATTTTATTTTATGAAAATCAGCTCTTGCTGTCTCAATTCTGCATTTAATTTCTATATCTGGGTCGAGAGTCTCTGTTAGAATGCTGCCGAGGTATTTAAATTTGTCCACCTTTTCAATATCAATACCCTTAAATTTCACCTAAGCATAACAGTGTTAAACTATGAAGAAAGCAATGGGCCCCGAACAAGCAGATAAAAGCTTACATTAGAAGGTGTTGGAAGAAATCATAGAAAAATTGACCTTTTGCATTATTTGTGAAAAACGACAACGCCAGATGTGCCGAGCCAAGATATGCAAAATAAATTTGTCAAGAACATTTATTATATTTCCGTTTGAAACATGACATTCAATCTAATCTTCTTATTCTTATTGTTTTTTAGTCTTCTTCTCTCCACTACTGGATATAAGCCTCTTCCATATCCTTTCATCTTTCTCCGTCGTTTGCTTTTCGTAGCAATTTCTTTCCCCTACGGCGACTATATCATCGGCCTATCTCTTTAGAGGTCTTCCAACACCTTTTTTCCTCTCCCAAGGTCTCCATTTCAAGGTTATAGGAGTCCATTTTGTGGTATCCTGCATTGCCGTTTCACGACGCGGCTCATGATATCCACCACTCCGGTTTGCGTTAAAATGCATAATTTTTCATTCTTTCTCTTAGACTTATAACAAGAATGAGCTTCTGGGTGGGTCGTTGCGTGCATTTGAGCCATTCAACATGTTCTTTATAAGTGTCATCGTCTTCAGTCCATATATCATCACCGGCAGTATGCACGACTTAAGGATGTTTCTTTTTTAACTAATTGGGATGACAATATTTTTTTATTTTTTTATAAATATATTTTTTGTTTTAATTTATTTTTTGTTTTTTTTACAATAAACATAATAATAAAACAGAGTTTTAAAAAAAAAGCATAATTACATAGCAATGATATACATATTAATAAAAATATAGTAAATAAAAAATCCCACAAAGGAATGGCCTCTTCGTGGGTATACAAGAAAATTTTAATGAACTTTTGCTCCTATAATAAATAATGGACAGTTATAATATTTTTGTGTTACATAAGACAGAAAAAATAAAATATTCTGTTAAAGATAATATGGTATTTTTTTATAGTAATTAAAAAAGCAAGAGATTTAAAAAAAAAAAAACACAAAAATATTCCTTATTATTAAAGGGCAAAAAAATAAATCATAGAAAAAAACAGTTCATTTGAATTCAGGATAGTGCAAGTTTTTTAAAAGAATTTTGAAAACTTGGAATTATTAAAATATTATCAGTAAAAAAAGAATTAAACATTTTTGGGCCTATAAAATATGCATGTATCTGTGCGAGCCTCGTTTTACAATGTGGTATTTCTAACACACAATTCCTTCGTTGACTTGATCTATTTTAATGACTTGTAAATAAATTTTGGTTCTTAAATATATATTTTAAACATTGAAAACAATACATTTGTCTTGGATCTAAAGGTTTAGCTTCTTGGAACAATTGGAAAGAGGGAAAAGTTGAGAATTTAGTTAAATTTAACTTCAATATTTTGATACAAAGTTTATATGTGAAGCACTAACTTTGTAGTTATTAATTAGAATAAAATAAATAAAACAACTTTGTTTTAAACCGCTAATTTTTATTTTCCACTGACCGGTTTAAAAGCAAACAAGTTTCTTCGTCAAGGTTTACGTAACTCGGTAGTCAGATGGCAGAAGGGACCATCTGTATTTTTGTTTATGTTTTAGTTTTCAAAAGTTTTAATAATATTTAAGTAAATACACGCAGCAAAAAAATTAAAAAATTAGCATTTAGAATGGTGATTTATTATTGAAAAAAAAACACTAAAATATTTTTGTTTGTGGATTAAAGTCGTGAAATTGAGAAGTATTTCAGCTCTATTGAACATTTTTTAAAATAAAAGATTGGCCCTTCTGCCATCTGACTAGCGAACTAATGTATTGATTCCTTTTTTATTTTTATTATGTTCACTTAATACTACACGTGGACCCAATGAATTAGGTCGTTTTTTCCTTACACGGGTGGTAATTTGTTATCACTATTTTCGAAGTTAGACAGGAGAGGAATAAAATAAATATTGTTTTTTTGGTTATTAATTATAGTTTTCTTATTATGAATCACTTTTTACTTTCTAAGATTTCTAAGTTGTCTCATTTTAATATTTTATTTTCAACATGAAGTTCTTTTAATCCAGTGTCTTTATTAAAGTTATGATTATTTTCTATCAGATGGTTTGCGAATTATGTAAAATTATTATTATTTAAGCATCTTAAGTGTTCTTTTACTCCAATATAAAAATTTCTTTTAGTTTTTCCAATGCAGATTGAAGAAGCTTGTTAGCTTTGAAACCGGTCTGTGTAAAATAAAAATTACTGGTTAAAAACAAAGTTGTTCTATTTATTTTATTACATTATTTTGAGTTTGTCCAAAAGTTTGTAGAACTGGATTCAACTCTGTAGGGATCTGCTTATATAAACATATTACAACAGAGATGAAGAACATTTAAAAGAAAGTTAAATAGAAGTCTAGGCATATACAAGGCTTATGACCTAAAGTTAAGTGGCCATCTCAACCAGCCAATGACAGGTTATAAGCCCTTAACTTACCTTTTCTAAAACGTTCTTAATCTCTGTTAAAATATGTAAATATAAGTAGCTTCCTAATGAGTTGAATCTACTACATGTCTACAAAAATTTAGACTCACTCAAAATACTGTTGATAAATCCACCTGGTCCGTCAAGAAGTATAGAAATTGAAAACCAAATTTTCAGGCGTTGCCTAGTGTTTGTAGGTGAAATAATTCAATCAGATGAATCTCAACCGCATCAACAAAGGTTTCAGCTTTTTAACTTCACAAACATCAACAAATGAAAGAATTGAAGGAATAATATGTTAAATCGTGGGCAGAATGGTGAATGTTACACGGTGTGTAAAGTGGCCACTTAAACCACCCAATGATAGGTCATAAGCCCTGTAGATGTCTAGACTTATATATTACCTTCTCTAAAAAGTTCTACATCTCTGTTGTAATATGTTTATAGTGTTCAAGTTTGCCAAAAACAGCCCAGCTCATTTTAATTGAAGAGTGGTATTTCAAACAGAACTTAGTCAAAATTCATTAATTTTTAAGTAATAAAGCCCAATTATAAGCTGTATAACCAACAAAAAAACTTGTTAAATGACTGTCACTAGGTCCGATAGTATAAAGCTTTAAAATTTTACATCTTTCTTATTAAATTTTGATGGTGGCAAATAACCAAATTTTATTTGATTGAACTGATTGATTGATGAAGAAAAACAGACAAAACCAAAATAGCTTTTTTTTCTCCAAACCCTATTTTTTTATTAAAAATCACATTTGAATTCATCTTGGCAACTCCGATGTTTGATAATTTTTAGGTTGTGCCCCAGATAAATCTATTCATCCACAATTTTAGTGTTTCAATTATTTACTGTGATGATTGCGCTTTCTGTATTCAAAATTGAATCTGATCGACATTTCAAACATGGAACAATCATCACTTTTTATCCCTGCAAAAATGTCGCGAAATAATAGATATGTTTTTTTTTGTCAAATTGGCCTCTAGTTCTCATTAATCTCCTAAATTACTATCCAAGCTCTCCATAAATGATCCCCCAAAGTTCTTAGAAATAGTTCCCTTCTTCATGCTCCTCTTGTTTCATCAATTATAGGGAAAATTGAAATTTATGGTGAACATTCACTAATTTTATTACAATTACGAAATTGCTGAACATAATTCTCCTTATCTTTACATTCTGTGTAACAATATGACTTTTTTTCAATCTAGTATTTAGTTTACTTCTTATCACCGAGAACTAAATTAATTATCGTTCTGTCGTGCTGTATGCAAAAAAAAAAAATAACTCTTAAAAGACTGTGGTAAATAGTCCCTATGCATGCGGTGATGTAATATCTCGTTGCCACAAGCAAAAGACGGAATATTCTATAGTTCAAAGATTTGAAAAAAAAAGAGGTTGCTGTTTGATAATTCGTTTTCTTAGTACGGGTTTACCTACATAGATAGATGCAACAAAATAAATTGAATTGTAAATAAACATGGTATATTATACTCTACTATGGGGAATTATATATCAATATTTAAAAGTGTTTTTTTTTTCTTAAAATGCCTCGTTAATAATATTATTCAAATAATTTATTTAAAAAAACATTAAATTTAGCTCTTTTGTAGCAAAATAAATTAAAAATCATAAATACACCGCTCATTTTACATGCGTGCGTCCGCCATCACTTTTAAGAAAGATATCTGGTGCTGTCAACCAAAACGGAGTGTGGAGGAGACGGTTCCATCATGAATTAGAGGCGCTGTATGGCAAACCCAACATTGCACAATTCATCAAAATAAAAGGATTACAATAGTTGGACCTTGCGCACAGAATGAATGACAACCGTACCTCAAAAAATATTGTTTATACAACTCCGGAAGGCAGACGAAACAGAGGCAGACCAAAATTAGGATTGTTGGATAATGTGGAAAGTGACATTACAGCGGTTGGCCTAAAACATTGAAGATGAGCCGCAGGATGCAGAGACAAATAAAAACAAATTTTGGAGGAGGCCAGAGCCCACAAAAGGCTGTAGCGCCATTTTGATGATAATCTCCCCCATCACTGTCAATAACTGACTAAATCTGTTTCCCATTAACACCGGCCACAGAACAGCGTCTCTGTCTTCCTTGCTATGAGTTTTATCCTTGTGCTCTCTCTTATGCAGATTTATTGCTGTATTGGCGGACATTCATTATTTGCCTAACAGGGATTAAGAAAATGTATTGATATCCAAAAACAACAAATTTACAAATTTTACTTTCCACATCTGGTGTAAAAATGCCCATTTGAAGATTACGAAAAATTCAACTTCATTAAAAAAAATAAGAGAGATATATAACTGAGATGGACCTTACATGCATTTTCAAAATACTTAATGCTATAAGTGATGTCTCATCTCTTTTGCAATCAATTTCTCTTCATGTTCCCAACAATGCCACCAGAAGTCAAAATCTGCTGTTTATTAAATCTTCTAAGTGCAACTTTTGTTTTTATGCCCCCATGTCCAGAATGTGTAGATTGTGTAGACTTGGAATTTTTTATGATATATCTTCCAGCTTTTCGTAGATCTCTTCGCGACTAAAACAGTGTGGGATGAAGTTGTATTGGCATGGTTTAGCTTAAAGTCTTTCTTTTGTTTTAATGAATATATTATATACCATTATTGAATTGCCCTTGTTGGTCTTTGAAACAAAGTTTTATATAATAAGCTTCCTGCCGATGTAAAGAACTCTACCAGTTTGCAGCAAAAAACCAAACGGTTGAAGGATTTCCTCATCAAGAATCAAAACTTCAAGGTGTAAAGTTGTGTTTATCCATTTCAAGTATATTTGTGTTATTTAATTTTAACAGTGGTTGTTTTTGCTGTTTGTTTTAGTGTTTATTTTATATTTTGTGATAATTAACTATTTCAAAAAAAAGATTGTATTAGAAACGCTCCGATAAACTTTTATTTATTATTTTGGCGTGATCTAGATTTTGTTTACTTTTGTATATTAATTTGAATAAATAAAAATAAAAAATAAAAATAAATTTTGTGCAGTTCTTGTATTTATGTTTCTTCATGTAACTGTTGTTATTGGCTTAGACCGTATATAAAATAAATAAAAATATCAAGTCTTGTATCTTATGTCGACTAATGTAACATGACAACCACACAAGAGTTAATAACAAAATGGCTGTTTTATTTACCGCCTATTAGGTATAAACTCTTTTATTAACAGACACATTTTCGTAGCATATCTTCATCTGATTCAAAGTAGTAAAATTTTTGATTGGAACTGCGTTTGAGAACATTATTTATTTCCTAAGGATGTTCTCAACATTTTGTATCCCGGAGCCGTGTAAACACGAGATTATATAACCATGCGATGTGTCCCGGCCCCGTTTTTTCACGTGGTTTATCAGCTGTCTAAAAAAGTGCATTTTATTGACATCTAGTGACTTAAATTAGTCCTTTTATGTTGATTTTGCTGGAAAACTACGTGAAAACACGGGACCGGGACACAAAATATGGTTATTATTATCACGTGTTTACACGGATCCGGGATACAAACCACAAAAAAAAGGAGTGAGGCCCTGTATATGTGCGAACAGTGCAATGTGGCTCTCCACAAAAGCCAATGTTGGCAGAACTATCAAAAACTGATTTATTTGATTATATCAAATAAATCTGAGAAGTTTCAACTGATTTAACTTAGAATTTTCATAATTATGATATTTTTAAGAAACCCTTCACAAAGCATGAAATTTCACAAAAATGGGCCGGGCACAGGGTAAATTCTATATGTGTTCGGCCGGTACTCAAAGTGTTAAAGGGTATATCGATAATAATTAATACCCTCATACGCGATTTATTTATAAATATAAAATAAACACACAAATAAGCAGGTCAAAAGAAAATTGCCACAGCGGAAGGTAATTGCTTTTTTTCACAATGCTTTCAACAACTCATAAATGGTATTTTTACCAACAAATAACTTTGAAAGTCGTAACTGAATTCAAGATAAGAAAAATATGCTTGAACATGTTTCAGTTTTATTATCAGAAACGTTGTTTTGTTCTCTTTTAAGCTGAAAAAAACTGAAAAGTTTTAATTATATTTTTCCACAACCGCAGTTTGTTATGAAGTTATCTTAATTAAAAACAAAAAATCTGTGAGGGTTGGTCATAACTCTTATCGTAGATTATTCTTAACATTTCGTAACTAATCTTTATAAGATCTCATTAAAACCATTTGCCTGGTTTTTCCGTTAACAGTATTTTGCCCTACATCAAAACGGCAAAAATAGTACTACATTCATTTCATTGCCAAAATTTTTATATCTACGTGCAGAAGTTAAAAATACAAACATTACAGGAAAACATCACAAACTACGAATACCAATATAAACACGTGAAAAGAATTTATAAAAAAATAATTGCATATTCTAAATCAATTTCGAATTTGTGAATAAATGTGTTTAAGCATGATTTAAAAAAAAAATGTTTCAAAATATGTCTTAACAAAAACGCGAACTGTTTGGTCTTAACAATAGTGACGTCAAGATTTGTGAATATGTTCCAATTCAATTTAAACGATCACAAACAAGGTTCGAAATTAAACCTTGGGCTTGGCCAATGTAATGAACCGTTTTTGCGGCAATTTAAAATTATTAATTTAAAAATATTTTTTATTGTAGTCGTTTTTCTCGACAGTACTTCATAAACCCTTATTAATATTTCATTGAAAAAAACTTGTTATTTCTTTATTATAACTTTTTTTCTTAAATGCGTTTCCCTAGTGAGAATGACTCTTATATTAAGAGTATTAATTTAAAAATAAAACGTATTTAAGAAAAATATATTTTCAATTGGCCACCGTACATCGATAAACGATAAGACAAGGTTGGGTAAATTTTCTAAGTTTGAGACTAGCAAAAATTTTCTGTATCACCAATTCATTAATTCACTCATTAAATGAAATGACTAACTATATCCTTTATTGCTTTCCACCCTTCTTTTTATTTCCTTATAATGTAATTTGGTGTTTTGATTTATTTTTTCAAATCATTTAAACTGTTATTGCGTCGTAACATTAATATTAACTTTCGTTAATACTTTATTTTAATTTTATTTATTAAAAAAAACAACAGCCATTAAAACAATTTTTTTTTTACAAATAAACCAAAATTATAGGCTTATTATAGTTTTTTATACATTACTAAATACAATGTCAAAAAAATAAGAAAAAAAGCGTACATTAAAATAGCCACTCCGTATTATTACACACGTAAAAAATAAATAAATTATAACAATAGCAATGAAAATAATAAAAGAAAAAGTTTTTTGTTTACTCGGACCTAAAAATCTTTTTGCTGGCGGATCCATACGGAGTAATACGGAGTTATCAGCTCTTCTTTCTTTCTTCTTTCAAACAAGAGAAAATAATTACAATATTGAAGTGTACGAAAAATAAAATATTAGAAAGGTAAAGTTAGATTAAATTATAATATTTTTTTTTAATTAGGGTTCTAGAATTTTCTTAAAATTTGTGTAAAGTGAGAAAATATTATTCAG
Organism: Micrasema longulum; assembly: GCF_059751315.1. Taxonomy (NCBI): domain Eukaryota; kingdom Metazoa; phylum Arthropoda; class Insecta; order Trichoptera; family Brachycentridae; genus Micrasema; species Micrasema longulum. The sequence continues at coordinate 8,995 of NW_028279398.1, read as the reverse complement.
CAAAAAACGTGTTATAATTATTGAAAATTCTGGGCAAAGATGCATTCTTATTATTATTCGTGCTTGTTTTTATTCATAAACCACATTTCAATAACTGTTAATAATTAAAAAATTACAACACGGATGGAGAATACCGTAAAAAGGGAATATGGAAGTCTAGGCATTTACAGGGCTTATGACCTGTCATTGGCTGGTTCAAGAGGCCACTTTACACACTGTATAACATTCACCATTTTTTCCTATGTTTAAACATCCATATTTCTTCGATTCTTCCATTTGTTGGTTTTAGTTCACTCAAGATGAATCTCTTCACAACGATAAAGGTTTCGGCTCATTAACTTCACTAAAATCAACAAATGGAAGAATTGAAGAAATATGGATGTTTAAACATAGGCAAAAATGGTGAAGGTTATACAGTTGTAAAGTGGCCACTTAATCCAGTCAATGACAGGTCATAAGCCCTGTAAATGCCTAGACTTCCATATTCCCTTTTTACGGTATTCTCCATCCCTGTTGTAATTTGTTTATCGTAATGATTCCCGAGGGGGTGAAATCCAGTCTTTTGTTTACGAACATTTGGACAAACTCAAATATTGTAACTGTTAATAAAGTTTGATTTTTGAATGGTTCCATATTAATTTTAATGGTTGCGTTATTTTGTATATTGGATATATGTTACAACATAATAACGCATTGTGAGTGTAAAACCAAAGAAAATACCAATGTTTAATTTTTGAGGTTTATATGCAAAACGATCACATTTATCAAAGATTTAACATGTAAAATCAAAGTTAGTTTAAATTAAAACATTAAGAGCTTGTCCAGAAAGAGTGAATTCACTTCGATTCTTTTGTGCGTAATACGCGCCACTGATGCATCCAGAAGGAGCGTACTAAAGCGCGAGCATTTAGGGACAAAATAAGTCGGTAGAAAACATGTAGTTGAACGAAGGGCACTTGATATGTGCATTCGTTCTAGAGTTCGTGCTTCAACCGGACGCAACAAGGCGTCTCTAGTATCTCGACTTATGCGCAATACGCGCGAATCAAGCGCGAGTCGAGAGTTTGGCAAAGTGCACGCAATTTACGCGCATAATTAGAATTCGCGCGATGCTTGTGGACGCAATGTATTGGTGCCTAGTATCTCGCTAACGCGCAAATGAATTCGCGCGAATCCCCCCCTTCTGGATAAACTCTAAGCCATAAATTAAAAAAAAATAATTAAACCCAGTTTTTCAAACAAAGCAAAATTGTCTACTGCGACACTGTACAAATCCAAAGTACAAAACTCATCATAAAAACTTAAGTGCAAATGAATTCGCGCGAAACGTTTCGCGGTGAATTCTCCTCTTCTAGATAAGCTCTAAGGCATAAATTAAAAAAAAAAAACTTAAAATCCAATTTTTCAAAAAAAATAAATTATCTACTGTGACATGGTACAAATCCTAAATACAAAACGTTACATTTATGTCTATACCAAAAATATTAACTCTGATGATGGACGCTGTAATGCAATCTAAGAAGTCGGAAAAAAGTGCAAACAACACACTGCATTATAACCCCGAAAAACCAACATTCTCGAAAACTTCATTCTACTGTCCACACCTCCAAGATATTTTCTGCAAATGAAATGTCGCTGAATACGGCATAAGGTTTCTTAAAATTTGCTGTGAAAACCGGAAAATTTTTTCAGGTATTGAGTTAAACTCCGGCCAGCCAGATCATATTTTCATTGGAGTCCGTAATTGAGTACGGTGTTTGTTTCCATTCCCAAATTGATTAAGGACTCAACTGACATTCTGCTAATTCACTTATCTCATCTCAAGACGACCGCTTTCCTTCTAATAAAACGAACTTACCGATAATATGATAAGATTACCGAACCTTCATTCAAGTTGTCAAAAAGTTTATCTACCTTAATTGTTTTACTGCCTCTGAATTAATGCATAATAATTGTTCTGATACAGACGGATAGTGGTACCAATAAACATGTCGAGTTTTTCTTGTGACATTTTTTCACCAAATCAAATATAAACTGGGGTAGGCGCAAGGTAATTTCACGCTGCTGTAGCACCCAAGCGGTTTATGACAGTGCATTCATGTTTTGACACGTGTCAGTCTGTTATATTGTTATTAATTCTACCGAAGCATATTATTTTACGTCACAGTTAAAACAAGTCATTGAAATTGAATTCAAACTTAACAGTATTATTGCTCTGTATTTGGCTGGAAAATCGCAACCAGCCATAAATTATTGAGCTACGACATTAACATGTGAACAAAATGTTTGTGTATCGGACCATTTCATATTACAATGATACTGGAAGCATAAAAAAACGCTTTGAAGGTGGACATCCAAAAACAGTAACATTGACATAAATAGTTCGGAAGATAAACGCCAGAATTCAACGTGATCCACGACAAAGCGCAGTTCCATTGGCAAAAAATCTCAATGTGTCTTCTCATGCATGGGGCGCAAATAAAAAAAATAACTTCAATTAAAGTCCTACAAAATACAAAAATTGCAAGAGTAAACGCCTGCACAAAAGGCAATTTGCCCAGCAGGAGCAAAGATGGTAAAACACTTGCCCGTTGAAATATAAAATTTGGTATTTTCTGTTGAAAAAAATTTACGTTACAGCAATATGTAAACAAACAAACGATCAGGTATGGTAACACCGCAAATTAAGTCAATTTATACCAGTGAATTGCTCTGCAAAAGCAAGCGCCTGCATCAGTGATGGTTTGGGCCACGGTTACTGCCACAAGACGCTCACCACCCATTTTCATTGAACAGGGCGTAAAGGTTAATCAATAAACCTACCGTTAAAATATTTTAAATAATCGTTGTTACCTTGGGCACGTAAAAAAATTGGTAGAAATTATTGGACATTTCAACAAGACTCGGCACCGTCTAATAAAGCCCGTGAAACCTAACGTTTTTTACAAGAAAAAGTTCTCCATATTCCCCGGACTCAAACCCAATGGACTTTCCCATATTATCTATTCTAGAGGCTTAAGTATCAGCTAAAAAGTATGAGACGGTTGACGCCTCAAAGATTGCTCTTTGCCAAGAATGAGACAAAATACCATCAGCCCACATTCGTCCAGCATGTAAAGCCTTCTTGAACAGACGCGATGTTTTATCTGCGCTAAAGGTTGCTACATCAAACAATAACATTATTATAAAATTAGAATGTTTTAACAATATCCTAAAGTTTTTCATTTAAAAAAATCAAAATTGACAAAATTGCAGAATATTTAATTGATACTACTTCAATTGCCGACCCCCGTATTGCTATAAAATAAAGATATATTTTTTTCATCGTCACTTTGAATAATGTTGTGCTACGTGAAATAAGTTTTTGATATGCGTGTGATAAATGGATTTCTTTATTTGGTATAATATATTTAATGACAAACGTCAATAAAACAATCATTTTAGAAGCATATGTACCATTTTGAGTAAGAATCTATTATATTTATTCAGGCGGAATAGTATATTAAATGATCATAGTGAATTTATAAGATCTTTCGAATCGATTAATATGGGACGAGAATTCTCATGAAATAAATTATTTGACTCTTTAATTTAAATAAATGTTGAAATGAAAATAAAATTTCACGAAAATATAAACAGTTTTTATTTATCCGGCGTCTTAAAGAAAAATCGGCTTTAACAGGTCAAAAACGGAAAAATAATATTCCCTTTTCCCTCGAGTGCTTTTTAACCGTCATAACTTTTAAATCTTTTCAAGCTCAAACTATGTCAACCATAACGAAAAAAATAATTTCTCTTTTTCCTAACGCACTTCTCCGACGCCTTAAGTTCAACAAAAGACCGTGAGCAAAAAATTCATTTTGAAAAGGGAAAAAATTCTGACACTTAAATAACAAAAGCCTTCAGTTTTTGTGACTTTAAGAGAGAAAATGTTTGATTTAAATTTGACAATCATACTTGCCATTTGAAAGTACTTTGTATGATATTTATAAAAAAATCAGTGGCTTAATGAAGAAAATAAATCATTTGAATTAATGTTGAACCAAAGTGTTTCAAAATAACTTTTATTTTGAATACCTTATTTTGTGTGCGGTTATATTACATCGTGCAAGCAATAGACGAATATTCTAAAGTTCAGACATTTGAAAAAAAATTGTAGAAGAATTCAGAAAAAATATTTGTATTTTGGCAACTTAAGAGATATTTTACTCTAATATTGAAGTTTATTTTAGTTTTTTTAATGTAGATTGAATTACAATTTAATTGAAAGATGCAAAATTTATTATATTTATAGTTTGTCTTTAAATAACTTTGTCTGAACAATCTTCCTATATTATTAGTTGCGTAGAATGCTGGTTAAGTGCTTGATGGTAAGAAATAAGGTAATTGTTTAGAAAAATTGTCATTTATAAAATAATCCGCCTCCATTGTTTGGGTGGGTAAGCTTTATTTATTGCGGGAGTAGAATATAAATAAAAAATAAGTGAACAACATTTTGAAATTGCCAAATTTTTGTAGACAAGGACTGGATTCAACTCCCCTGGGAGCTGTTTATATTAACATGTTACAACAGAGATGAAGAACATTTAAGAGAAGGTAATATAGAAGTCTAGGCGTCTACAGGGCTTATGACCTGTCAATGGCTGGTTAAAGTGGCCAATTTACACACTGTGTAACATTCACCATTATTAAACCAGTCATTGACAGGTCATAAGCCCTGTAAATGCCTAGAATTCTATATTACCTTCTTTTAAATGTTCTTCATTTCTTTTGTAATATGTTTAAAAATAAGTGGTTAAAAACAAGGTTGTTTTTATTCATTTTATTATAAATAAACATAAAGTTAGTGTTTCAAATATAAAAATAAGAAGAACGGGTGCTTTTGTTTCTATTATTTGCCCAAATATTTCAATTTTGAAGCCATTTCTAACTAGGTGGTTGTAGAAAACTAAATTATGGAAATTCGGAATGAAATTGTGTTAGACCGGAGTTCTTACTTTGGGCTGCTAAATTACTTATTCCTGAATCTGCGCAACGCCAACTCGGTTACACATTTTAAAATTAGAAACTATTTAAATTAATCACATTTCCTGAAAGGTTGTTCAGATTTACAATAAGTCTCTCTGGGTTATCATTTTATGTGTCATTCGCTTTATTCCGATGTTTAAGATTGCATTACATCGTCCATTACATATTAGTGCATTACGTTACATATATATTTGTACGTAACGTAATGCACTAATAATTTGCTCTAGGTCGCAGTCGTCACTATATTGTGCATCTTCTTTTTTTTCTTTTTCAGCCTTTTGTCCTCCATTAGTCGATATAAGCTTCCTCTATATCCTTCCATTTATTTTGGTCGGTTGCTGCTTGCAGACATTTTTTACCTTCCACAGCGGTTTTGTCGTCGGAGTATCTCTGTTGAGGTCTTCCGGCGCCTTTCTTATTCTCACAATGTCTTCACCTTCACATGGAAATTTCAGGGGTCCATCTTGTGGGGTCTTGTCTCCCAACATGCCCTGCCTATATCTCCTTCAGTCTTGTTACGCAATCCATGATATCCACTTTTCTGGTTTTGTTCCTAATTTTCTGATTTCTTACTCTGTCTCTTAGGCTTTTACCAAGGATAGATCTTTCCATCGGTTACTGTGTGCATTTGAGCTTTTTACATTTCTTTTTGTAAAAGCCATGGTCTCTAATGCGGATGTTGTCACTGGCAGTACACATGATTAATATGCTTTTCTTTTCAGACAAATCGGAATCTCATTATTTTTTAGTTTGTGTCTAATTTTTCTAAAAGCTGCCTAACTCATTTCTATTCTTCTGGGCAGCTCCATTGATTGCTTTTTTGCCCAGTTTTATCTTATCTTCAAGATATATGTATTTATATTCAATTTTGAGGTTTTTATTGTTAACAGTGATGATTTTGTGTTCTGGACTTATATTTTTTTGTTTTTGTAATATTCATATTCAGACCAATTTTACTTGAAACCTCATGCAATTCGTTTATCTTATTATTCGATTCATCAACGCTTTCACTTAAAACTATGATGTCATCAGCAAATCTAAGGTGACTCAAATATGTGCCATCTGCCTTCACCTTCTTGTTATCCCAGTTAATGGTTTAAAATATATCATCTAGGGCTAACGTGAAGAGCTTTGGTAAAATTGTGTCACCTTGTCGCGCACCTTTTTGTGTTTTTATTTTGTCAGTCTTAGTGTCGTCATCAATTATACATTTATTTATTTTATTTATTTATACAAACATTTCATATTTTATAAAAAGGCACCAAAAACACTCACTCAGAGACAAATTCTGCTTGTGCTAGAAGTAGGCTTAGTATATGAAAGGTCGGCAAGCCAGAAATATTAGTATGCTCATGTTGCAATCGGTTCCTATATGGGCAAATGCCTGTTTAAAGAAACTAGTTTATTGCGGCAAATACGGTTATTGAATATGTTTCCTATAAATAAAAATAATATTGAAGAAACAGAAAAACAGTTATAGCCCAAAAGAGAAAAAAAATATTGTTCAAAAATAGATATGTACCTATACATAAATATATAAATATTTCTGCACATATTTTTAAAATTAAATTTATAAATGATTTGATGGAATTGCAAAATATTTAGATTACTATCCTCAATAAATTCTCAGATTCCTTACTTCCAATGTCTGTCAATCAAATCGTAATTTTCTTTTTCAATACTCATTGTTTATCAGATTTCCATTTAAAATCAATGATACGCACAACTCGATTGGGAAGGAAGTGATCAAGATTTATAAATATGCCGGCAACGTGAATAGAGATAATGGGATTCCAGTTAGTTATAAAAAAATAAAAGCGTATGTTGTGAAACGACACAGATTTAAAATTAACAAGTTGAATACAGAAACAATTATGACACTGTACAAATCCTAAGCACATAACGTTACACCTATATATCAAAACTATTTATTCAATCAGAGTTTCGAAAAGATAGTCATTATATTTCAGCGAAACGTTTGATTGATTGTTTTGCTTCCATTAATCATAGCGTGCTTTACCAAAAATATATAATGTATTTTATAAATGTTTGGTCTCGAGAGTGAGGTTGTAAGGTATTCATAAAAATGCCATCAAAAGAATAATAAATATGAATAAGCAATTTAAGCATTAGTCAACTGCGATACAATAATCGTGCATGTTAAAATACCGTTGATTTCCTTCGTACACGAAAATAAAAATACACAAAAACTCTTTTGTAAATTGACGTATTTTTAAAGGAAATACGTTTCCATTTATGACATGCATGCTAAAGATACCACACGTCTAACACTATCCAACGACCTATTTCACCTTGTTGGGGGCTCATTTTTATATGAAAGTAAAGTTTCAATGTTGTGGGCTTATTTTTATATGAAAGTAAAGGAAAAGATTTCGGGAGGGATTTGTGCTGAGATCGCAATCATAATAATAATTATAATTAATAATTTTAAAATTTGTTAAAAACCACTTTTACTTTACAGTTATACATCATATAAATTTAAAGTTATATTTCATTGAAGGTGACATGGTTGGTAACATGAAAAGAAATTGATTGCAACAGAGATGGGCCATCACTTTGAGCATTTAGTATTTTGAAAATCCATATAAGGTCCACCTCCGTTATACACCCGTTTTCCTTAATAGAAACAGATTAAGACATCGCTCTTTTTGAACATAGGAATAATAATCCTTTCGCAATCCGAGCAATCGGAATACTTTTCTAAGACAATGTTAAATTTCAATGGGACTGAGAAATACAATATGACAGACAAAAAAATCTAAAATAAATATTTCGTGTGACACGGTCACAAAATCGTTTGGTTAAATTATGCTGAGGTTTAGCCGACATTATTTTACATTCCCTATTAACAAAATAAGATTACCAATGCGTCCTAAAACTTGTTTTACGTGGATTTTAAAGCGTAAAATGATTATGTAAAATGATGATAAAAAAGTATGTTCTTAATAAACTTTGATATTGAATTTCATATGATATGATTAGTTTAGTTTCTTAAATTTAGTATATAAAACACAAATAATGATTTGGAGATTGTACTTTCTTAGTAATAAACCACAAGGAAAATTAAGAAAATAAATGTGGTCAGTTAGTCGTATAATATTGAAACATTTAAGTTTGTAAGTAAAAATTCTTGATGGAAGTTCATTGTAATTTATTATATAAATAAAACACGAGTGATACTTTAATCCACATTTGTGTATCCAAATTTGTGGATTAAAGTATCACTCTTGTTTTATTTATATAATAAAAAAATAAAAAAAAAGTAAAATATTGAATGTAAAGCTCGTGGGTTTAATTTTCTTAGAATTCTCACGGAGTGTAAGGATATTATAAATATTACTGTTGACGAAAAACGAGAAAAATAGAATACATTTTTATGTTTCTTGGGAAGAAGACTATTTTTCTAAAAATAGTTAGTTTATTTTTTTTACTAAATAAGTCCAGCTTTCTTAATTTTTAATGCTCACAAACAATGATGAATTCAACTTATGCTGAAATCATTCAATTAATAAACTGATTTATGTATAGTGTGATATCAAATATTTATATTATAAATCGGGTTGTGGTCCCGTGGGTAGTGTTGCAAATTTGCGAATCAGAAGTCCGAGGTTTGAACCCCACTCTACCCCAACTATATTGTTCATTTTCTAAAAGTGAGTTATTTACAACTCATTCTAGACAAAGATTCATTGACCTTGATTATTTTTTGATACTTGGACACACATGAGGACGATGATTTAGAAATCTAGGCATTTTTAAAGCTTAGGAGCCGCCAGAGATTAGTTTTATTGATTAATTTTGGTCGGGAAATTCAAGTGTACTATATTTGGGAAATTATGTTATTTAATATGTATATATATTAAAGTTTAATACACAATAACAAGTTGATAACGTTAATTTTACGTATGATTGGCAAACTCGCCAAACACTAGAATTCAAGGCAGAC